>NW_027277296.1:0-29639 GCF_030028105.1 Mobula birostris | reverse complement strand
CTGCTCTGAATCATTCCCTGAAACACCTTCCCTGAATCTCATGCCCTGAAACTCCTGCACCCTATCTCATGACCGGAATCTCCTGCCCTGAATCTCCTGCCCTGAAACTCCTGCCCTGAAACACCTGCCCTGAATCTCATGCACTGAAACACCTGCCCTGAATCTCATACCGTGAAAATTCTGCCCTCAATCTCATGCCCTGAATCTCCTTACCTGAATCTCATGCCCTGAAACTCCTGCACTGAAACTCCAGCCCTGAATCACATGCCCTGAAAATCCTGCCCTGAATCTCATGCCCTGAATCTCCTTATCTGAATCTCATGCCCTGAAACTCCTGCTCTGAAACTCCAGCCCTGAGTCACAAGCCCTGAATCTTCTGCCCTGAATCTCATGACCTTAAACAACTCCCCTGAATCTGGTTCCCTGAATATCCTGCCCTGAATCTCCTTACCTGAATCTCATGCCCTGATAATCCTGCCCTGAAACTCCTGCCCTGAATCTCTTAACCTGAAACTCCTTCCCTGAATCTCATCCCTGAAACTCCTGCCCTGAATCTCCTAACCTGAAACTCCTGACCTGAATCTCATGCCCTGAAACACCAGCCCTGAATCTCATCCCCTGAAACACCTGTCCTGAATTTCATGCTCTGAAACTCCTGCATTGAATCTAATGCCCGAAACACCTGCCCTGAATCTCATGCCCTGAATATCCTGCCCTGAATCTCCTTACTTGAATCTCATGCCCTTAAACTCCTGCTCTGATACTCCAGCCCTGAATCTCATGCACTGAATCTCCTGCCCTGAATCTCATCCCCTGATACACTTGCCCTGAAACTCGTGCCCTGAATCTCCTGACCTGAAACTCCTGCCCTAAATCTCATGCCCTGAATCTCCTTCCCTGAATCTCATCCCCTGAAAATCCTGCTCTGAATCTCATTCCCTGAAACACCTTCACTGAATCTCATGCCCTGAAACTCCTGCACCCTATCTCATGACCGGAATCTCCTGCCCTGAAACACCTGCCCTGAATCTCATGCACTGAAACACCTGCCCTGAATCTCATACCGTGAAAATTCTGCCCTCAATCTCATGCCCTGAATCTCCTTACCTGAATCTCATGCCCTGAAACTCCGGCACTGAAACTCCAGCCCTGAATCACATACCCTGAATCTCCTGCCCTGAAGCTTGGGACCTGAAACACCTGCCCTGAATCTCATGCACTGAAAAACCTACTCTGAATCTCATACCCTGAAACACCTGCCCTGAATCTCATGCACTGAAACACCTGCCCTGAATCTCATGCCCTTAAAATCCTGCCCTGAATCTCATGCCCTGAATCTCCTTATCTGAATCTCATGCCCTGAAACTCCTGCTCTGAAACTCCAGCCCTGAGTCACAAGCCCTGAATCTTCTGCCCTGAATCTCATGACCTTAAACAACTCTCCTGAATCTGGTTCCCTGAATATCCTGCCCTGAATCTCCTTACCTGAATCTCATGCCCTGATAATCCTGCCCTGAAACTCCTGCCCTGAATCTCTTAACCTGAAACTCCTGACCTGAATCTCATGCCCTGAAACACCAGCCCTGAATCTCATCCCCTGAAACACCTGTCCTGAATTTCATGCTCTGAAACTCCTGCATTGAATCTAATGCCCGAAACACCTGCCCTGAATCTCATGCCCTGAATATCCTGCCCTGAATCTCCTTACTTGAATCTCATGCCCTTAAACTCCTGCTCTGATACTCCAGCCCTGAATCTCATGCCCTGAATCTCCTGCCCTGAATCTCATCCCCTGATACACTTGCCCTGAAACTCGTGCCCTGAATCTCCTGACCTGAAACTCCTGCCCTAAATCTCATGCCCTGAATCTCCTTCCCTGAATCTCATCCCCTGAAAATCCTGCTCTGAATCTCATTCCCTGAAACACCTTCCCTGAATCTCATGCCCTGAAACTCCTGCACCCTATCTCATGACCGGAATCTCCTGCCCTGAATCTCCTGCCCTGAATCTCCTGCCCTGAAACTCCTGCCCTGAAACACCTGCCCTGAATCTCATGCACTCAAACACCTGCCCTGAATCTCATACCGTGAAAATTCTGCCCTCAATCTCATGCCCTGAATCTCCTTACCTGAATCTCATGCCCTGAAACTCCTGCACTGAAACTCCAGCCCTGAATCACATGCCCTGAATCTCCTGCCCTGAAGCTTGGGACCTGAAACACCTGCCCTGAATCTCATGCACTGAAAAACCTACGCTGAATCTCATGCCCTGAAACACCTGCCCTGAATCTCATACCCTGAAACACCTGCCCTGAATCTCATGCACTGAAACACCTGCTCTGAATCTCATGCCCTGAAAATCCTGCCCTGAATCTCATGCCCTGAATCTCCTTATCTGAATCTCATGCCCTGAAACTCCTGCTCTGAAACTCCAGCCCTGAGTCACAAGCCCTGAATCTTCTGCCCTGAATCTCATGACCTTAAACAACTCCCCTGAATCTGGTTCCCTGAATATCCTGCCCTGAATCTCCTTACCTGAATCTCATGCCCTGATAATCCTGCCCTGAAACTCCTGCCCTGAATCTCTTAACCTGAAACTCCTTACCTGAATCTCATGCCCTGAAACTCCTGCACTGAAACTCCAGCCCTGAATCACATGCCCTGAATCTCCTGCCCTGAAGCTTGGGACCTGAAACACCTGCCCTGAATCTCATGCACTGAAAAACCTACCCTGAATCTCATGCCCTGAAACACCTGCCCTGAATCTCATACCCTGAAACACCTGCCCTGAATCTCATGCACTGAAACACCTGCTCTGAATCTCATGCCCTGAAAATCCTGCCCTGAATCTCATGCCCTGAATCTCCTTATCTGAATCTCATGCCCTGAAACTCCTGCTCTGAAACTCCAGCCCTGAGTCACAAGCCCTGAATCTTCTGCCCTGAATCTCATGACCTTAAACAACTCCCCTGAATCTGGTTCCCTGAATATCCTGCCCTGAATCTCCTTACCTGAATCTCATGCCCTGATAATCCTGCCCTGAAACTCCTGCCCTGAATCTCTTAACCTGAAACTCCTTCCCTGAATCTCATGCCCTGAAACACCTGCCCTGAATCTCATCCCCTGAAACACCTGTCCTGAATTTCATGCTCTGAAACTCCTGCATTGAATCTCATGCCTGAAACACCTGCCCTGAATCTCATGCTCTGAATCTCCTTCCCTGAATCTCATGCCCTGAAGATCCTGCATTGAATCTCATGCCCACAAACACCTGCCCTGAATCTCATGCCCTGAAACTCCTGCCCGCTATCTCATGACCTGAATTTCCTGCCCTGAACATCCAGCCCTGAATCTCATGCCCTGAAACTCCTGCTCAGAATCTCCTGCCCTGAATCTTATGCCCTGAATCTCAGGTCCTGAAACTCCTGCCTGAATCTCCTGCCCTGAATCTCCTGCCCTGAATCTCATGCCCTGAATCTCCTGCCCTGAAACTCATGCCCTGAATCTCCAGTGCAGAATCCCCTGTCCTGAGTCTGATGCCCTGATTCTCCTTTCATGAATCTCATGCCCTGAATCTCCTGCCCTGAAACTCATGCCCTGAATCTGCTGCCCTGAATCTCCAGTGCAGAAACCCTGTCCTGAATCTGATGCCCTGATTCTTCTTCCCTGAATCTCATGCCCTGAAACTCCTGCTCTGAATCTCCTGCTCTGAAACACCTGCCCTGAATCTCATGCACTGAAACACCTTACCTGAATCTCATGCCCTGAAACTCCTGCTCTGAACTCCAGCCCTGAATCACATCCCTGAATCTCCTGCCCTGAATCTCCTGCCCTGAATCTCCTGCCCTGAAACTCCTGCCCTGAAACACCTGCCCTGAATCTCATGCACTGAAACACCTGCCCTGAATCTCATACCGTGAAAATTCTGCCCTCAATCTCATGCCCTGAATCTCCTTACCTGAATCTCATGCCCTGAAACTCCTGCACTGAAACTCCAGCCCTGAATCACATGCCCTGAATCTCCAGCCCTGAAGCTTGGGACCTGAAACACCTGCCCTGAATCTCATGCACTGAAAAACCTACCCTGAATCTCATGCCCTTAAACACCTGCCCTGAATCTCATACCCTGAAACACCTGCCCTGAATCTCATGCACTGAAACACCTGCCCTGAATCTCATGCCCTGAAAATCCTGCCCTGAATCTCATGCCCTGAATCTCCTTATCTGAATCTCATGCCCTGAAACTCCTGCTCTGAAACTCCAGCCCTGAGTCACAAGCCCTGAATCTTCTGCCCTGAATCTCATGACCTTAAACAACTCCCCTGAATCTGGTTCCCTGAATATCCTGCCCTGAATCTCCTTACCTGAATCTCATGCCCTGATAATCCTGCCCTGAAACTCCTGCCCTGAATCTCTTAACCTGAAACTCCTTCCCTGAATCTCATGCCCTGAAACTCCTGCCCTGAATCTCCTAACCTGAAACTCCTGACCTGAATCTCATGCCCTGAAACACCAGCCCTGAATCTCATCCCCTGAAACACCTGTCCTGACTTTCATGCTCTGAAACTCCTGCATTGAATCTAATGCCCGAAACACCTGCCCTGAATCTCATGCCCTGAATATCCTGCCCTGAATCTCCTTACTTGAATCTCATGCCCTTAAACTCCTGCTCTGATACTCCAGCCCTGAATCTCATGCCCTGAATCTCCTTCCCTGAATCTCATCCCCTGAAAATCCTGCTCTGAATCTCATTCCCTGAAACACCTTCCCTGAATCTCATGCCCTGAAACTCCTGCACCCTATCTCATGACCGGAATCTCCTGCCCTGAAACACCTGCCCTGAATCTCATGCACTGAAACACCTGCCCTGAATCTCATACCGTGAAAATTCTGCCCTCAATCTCATGCCCTGAATCTCCTTACCTGAATCTCATGCCCTGAAACTCCGGCACTGAAACTCCAGCCCTGAATCACATACCCTGAATCTCCTGCCCTGAAGCTTGGGACCTGAAACACCTGCCCTGAATCTCATGCACTGAAAAACCTACCCTGAATCTCATACCCTGAAACACCTGCCCTGAATCTCATGCACTGAAACACCTGCCCTGAATCTCATGCCCTGAAAATCCTGCCCTGAATCTCATGCCCTGAATCTCCTTATCTGAATCTCATGCCCTGAAACTCCTGCTCTGAAACTCCAGCCCTGAGTCACAAGCCCTGAATCTTCTGCCCTGAATCTCATGACCTTAAACAACTCCACTGAATCTGGTTCCCTGAATATCCTGCCCTGAATCTCCTGACCTGAATCTCATGCCCTGAAACACCAGCCCTGAATCTCATCCCCTGAAACACCTGTCCTGAATTTCATGCTCTGAAACTCCTGCATTGAATCTAATGCCCGAAACACCTGCCCTGAATCTCATGCCCTGAATATCCTGCCCTGAATCTCCTTACTTGAATCTCATGCCCTTAAACTCCTGCTCTGATACTCCAGCCCTGAATCTCATGCCCTGAATCTCCTGCCCTGAATCTCATCCCCTGATACACTTGCCCTGAAACTCGTGCCCTGAATCTCCTGACCTGAAACTCCTGCCCTAAATCTCATGCCCTGAATATCCTTCCCTGAATCTCATCCCCTGAAAATCCTGCTCTGAATCTCATTCCCTGAAACACCTTCCCTGAATCTCATGCCCTGAAACTCCTGCACCCTATCTCATGACCGGAATCTCCTGCCCTGAATCTCCTGCCCTGAATCTCCTGCCCTGAAACTCCTGCCCTGAAACACCTGCCCTGAATCTCATGCACTGAAACACCTGCCCTGAATCTCATACCGTGAAAATTCTGCCCTCAATCTCATGCCCTGAATCTCCTTACCTGAATCTCATGCCCTGAAACTCCTGCACTGAAACTCCAGCCCTGAATCACATGCCCTGAATCTCCTGCCCTGAAGCTTGGGACCTGAAACACCTGCCCTGAATCTCATGCACTGAAAAACCTACCCTGAATCTCATGCCCTGAAACACCTGCCCTGAATCTCATACCCTGAAACACCTGCCCTGAATCTCATGCACTGAAACACCTGCCCTGAATCTCATGCCCTGAAAATCCTGCCCTGAATCTCATGCCCTGAATCTCCTTATCTGAATCTCATGCCCTGAAACTCCTGCTCTGAAACTCCAGCCCTGAGTCACAAGCCCTGAATCTTCTGCCCTGAATCTCATGACCTTAAACAACTCCCCTGAATCTGGTTCCCTGAATATCCTGCCCTGAATCTCCTTACCTGAATCTCATGCCCTGATAATCCTGCCCTGAAACTCCTGCCCTGAATCTCTTAACCTGAAACTCCTTCCCTGAATCTCATGCCCTGAAACTCCTGCCCTGAATCTCCTAACCTGAAACTCCTGACCTGAATCTCATGCCCTGAATCTCATCCCCTGAAACACCTGTCCTGAATTTCATGCTCTGAAACTCCTGCATTGAATCTAATGCCCGAAACACCTGCCCTGAATCTCATGCCCTGAATATCCTGCCCTGAATCTCCTTACTTGAATCTCATGCCCTTAAACGCCTGCTCTGATACTCCAGCCCTGAATCTCATGCCCTGAATCTCCTGCCCTGAATCTCATCCCCTGATACACTTGCCCTGAAACTCGTGCCCTGTATCTCCTGACCTGAAACTCCTGCCCTAAATCTCATGCCCTGAATCTCCTTCCCTGAATCTCATCCCCTGAAAATCCTGCTCTGAATCTCATTCCCTGAAACACCTTCCCTGA
Source organism: Mobula birostris (assembly GCF_030028105.1). Taxonomy (NCBI): domain Eukaryota; kingdom Metazoa; phylum Chordata; class Chondrichthyes; order Myliobatiformes; family Myliobatidae; genus Mobula; species Mobula birostris. The sequence continues at coordinate 22,867 of NW_027277296.1, read as the reverse complement.
ATCTCATGCCCTGAAACTCCTGCACCCTATCTCATGACCGGAATCTCCTGCCCTGAATCTCCTGCCCTGAAACTCCTGCCCTGAAACACCTGCCCTGAATCTCATGCACTGAAACACCTGCCCTGAATCTCATACCGTGAAAATTCTGCCCTCAATCTCATGCCCTGAATCTCCTTACCTGAATCTCATGCCCTGAAACTCCTGCACTGAAACTCCAGCCCTGAATCACATGCCCTGAATCTCCTGCCCTGAAGCTTGGGACCTGAAACACCTGCCCTGAATCTCATGCACTGAAAAACCTACCCTGAATCTCATGCCCTGAAACACCTGCCCTGAATCTCATACCCTGAAACACCTGCCCTGAATCTCATGCACTGAAACACCTGCCCTGAATCTCATGCCCTGAAAATCCTGCCGTGAATCTCATGCCCTGAATCTCCTTATCTGAATCTCATGCCCTGAAACTCCTGCTCTGAAACTCCAGCCCTGAGTCACAAGCCCTGAATCTTCTGCCCTGAATCTCATGACCTTAAGCAACTCCCCTGAATCTGGTTCCCTGAATCTCCTGCCCTGAAACTCCTGCCCTGAAACACCTGCCCTGAATCTCATGCACTGAAACACCTGCCCTGAATCTCATACCGTGAAAATTCTGCCCTCAATCTCATGCCCTGAAACTCCTGCACTGAAACTCCAGCCCTGAATCACATGCCCTGAATCTCCTGCCCTGAAGCTTGGGACCTGAAACACCTGCCCTGAATGTCATGCACTGAAAAACCTACCCTGAATCTCATGCCCTGAAACACCTGCCCTGAATCTCATACCCTGAAACACCTGCCCTGAATCTCATGCACTGAAACACCTGCCCTGAATCTCATGCCCTGAAAATCCTGCCCTGAATCTCATGCCCTGAATCTCCTTATCTGAATCTCATGCCCTGAAACTCCTGCTCTGAAACTCCAGCCCTGAGTCACAAGCCCTGAATCTTCTGCCCTGAATCTCATGACCTTAAACAACTCCCCTGAATCTGGTTCCCTGAATATCCTGCCCTGAATCTCCTTACCTGAATCTCATGCCCTGATAATCCTGCCCTGAAACTCCTGCCCTGAATCTCTTAACCTGAAACTCCTTCCCTGAATCTCATGCCCTGAAACTCCTGCCCTGAATCTCCTAACCTGAAACTCCTGACCTGAATCTCATGCCCTGAAACACCAGCCCTGAATCTCATCCCCTGAAACACCTGTCCTGAATTTCATGCTCTGAAACTCCTGCATTGAATCTAATGCCCGAAACACCTGCCCTGAATCTCATGCCCTGAATATCCTGCCCTGAATCTCCTTACTTGAATCTCATGCCCTTAAACTCCTGCTCTGATACTCCAGCCCTGAATCTCATGCCCTGAATCTCCTGCCCTGAATCTCATCCCCTGATACACTTGCCCTGAAACTCGTGCCCTGAATCTCCTGACCTGAAACTCCTGCCCTAAATCTCATGCCCTGAATATCCTTCCCTGAATCTCATCCCCTGAAAATCCTGCTCTGAATCTCATTCCCTGAAACACCTTCCCTGAATCTCATGCCCTGAAACTCCTGCACCCTATCTCATGACCGGAATCTCCTGCCCTGAATCTCCTGCCCTGAAACTCCTGCCCTGAAACACCTGCCCTGAATCTCATGCACTGAAACACCTGCCCTGAATCTCATACCGTGAAAATTCTGCCCTCAATCTCATGCCCTGAATCTCCTTACCTGAATCTCATGCCCTGATACTCCTGCACTGAAACTCCAGCCCTGAATCACATGCCCTGAATCTCCTGCCCTGAAGCTTGGGACCTGAAACACCTGCCCTGAATCTCATGCACTGAAAAACCTACCCTGAATCTCATGCCCTGAAACACCTGCCCTGAATCTCATACCCTGAAACACCTGCCCTGAATCTCATGCACTGAAACACCTGCCCTGAATCTCATGCCCTGAAAATCCTGCCCTGAATCTCATGCCCTGAATCTCCTTATCTGAATCTCATGCCCTGAAACTCCTGCTCTGAAACTCCAGCCCTGAGTCACAAGCCCTGAATCTCCTGCCCTGAATCTCATGACCTTAAACAACTCCCCTGAATCTGGTTCCCTGAATATCCTGCCCTGAATCTCCTTACCTGAATCTCATGCCCTGATAATCCTGCCCTGAAACTCCTGCCCTGAATCTCTTAACCTGAAACTCCTTCCCTGAATCTCATGCCCTGAAACTCCTGCCCTGAATCTCCTAACCTGAAACTCCTGACCTGAATCTCATGCCCTGAAACACCAGCCCTGAATCTCATCCCCTGAAACACCTGTCCTGAATTTCATGCTCTGAAACTCCTGCATTGAATCTAATGCCCGAAACACCTGCCCTGAATCTCATGCCCTGAATATCCTGCCCTGAATCTCCTTACTTGAATCTCATGCCCTTAAACTCCTGCTCTGATACTCCAGCCCTGAATCTCATGCCCTGAATCTCCTGCCCTGAATCTCATCCCCTGATACACTTGCCCTGAAACTCGTGCCCTGAATCTCCTGACCTGAAACTCCTGCCCTAAATCTCATGCCCTGAATCTCCTTCCCTGAATCTCATCCCCTGAAAATCCTGCTCTGAATCTCATTCCCTGAAACACCTTCCCTGAATCTCATGCCCTGAAACTCCTGCACCCTATCTCATGACCGGAATCTCCTGCCCTGAATCTCCTGCCCTGAATCTCCTGCCCTGAAACTCCTGCCCTGAAACACCTGCCCTGAATCTCATGCACTGAAACACCTGCCCTGAATCTCATACCGTGAAAATTCTGCCCTCAATCTCATGCCCTGAATCTCCTTACCTGAATCTCATGCCCTGAAACTCCAGCCCTGAATCACATGCCCTGAATCTCCTGCCCTGAAGCTTGGGACCTGAAACACCTGCCCTGAATCTCATGCACTGAAAAACCTACGCTGAATCTCATGCCCTGAAACACCTGCCCTGAATCTCATACCCTGAAACACCTGCCCTGAATCTCATGCACTGAAACACCTGCTCTGAATCTCATGCCCTGAAAATCCTGCCCTGAATCTCATGCCCTGAATCTCCTTATCTGAATCTCATGCCCTGAAACTCCTGCTCTGAAACTCCAGCCCTGAGTCACAAGCCCTGAATCTTCTGCCCTGAATCTCATGACCTTAAACAACTCCCCTGAATCTGGTTCCCTGAATATCCTGCCCTGAATCTCCTTACCTGAATCTCATGCCCTGATAATCCTGCCCTGAAACTCCTGCCCTGAATCTCTTAACCTGAAACTCCTTACCTGAATCTCATGCCCTGAAACTCCTGCACTGAAACTCCAGCCCTGAATCACATGCCCTGAATCTCCTGCCCTGAAGCTTGGGACCTGAAACACCTGCCCTGAATCTCATGCACTGAAAAACCTACCCTGAATCTCATGCCCTGAAACACCTGCCCTGAATCTCATACCCTGAAACACCTGCCCTGAATCTCATGCACTGAAACACCTGCTCTGAATCTCATGCCCTGAAAATCCTGCCCTGAATCTCATGCCCTGAATCTCCTTATCTGAATCTCATGCCCTGAAACTCCTGCTCTGAAACTCCAGCCCTGAGTCACAAGCCCTGAATCTTCTGCCCTGAATCTCATGACCTTAAACAACTCCCCTGAATCTGGTTCCCTGAATATCCTGCCCTGAATCTCCTTACCTGAATCTCATGCCCTGATAATCCTGCCCTGAAACTCCTGCCCTGAATCTCTTAACCTGAAACTCCTTCCCTGAATCTCATGCCCTGAAACACCTGCCCTGAATCTCATCCCCTGAAACACCTGTCCTGAATTTCATGCTCTGAAACTCCTGCATTGAATCTCATGCCTGAAACACCTGCCCTGAATCTCATGCCCTGAATCTCCTTCCCTGAATCTCATGCCCTGAAGATCCTGCATTGAATCTCATGCCCACAAACACCTGCCCTGAATCTCATGCCCTGAAACTCCTGCCCGCTATCTCATGACCTGAATTTCCTGCCCTGAACATCCAGCCCTGAATCTCATGCCCTGAAACTCCTGCTCAGAATCTCCTGCCCTGAATCTTATGCCCTGAATCTCAGGCCCTGAAACTCCTGCCTGAATCTCCTGCCCTGAATCTCCTGCCCTGAATCTCATGCCCTGAATCTCCTGCCCTGAAACTCATGCCCTGAATCTCCAGTGCAGAATCCCCTGTCCTGAGTCTGATGCCCTGATTCTCCTTTCATGAATCTCATGCCCTGAATCTCCTGCCCTGAAACTCATGCCCTGAATCTGCTGCCCTGAATCTCCAGTGCAGAAACCCTGTCCTGAATCTGATGCCCTGATTCTTCTTCCCTGAATCTCATGCCCTGAAACTCCTGCTCTGAATCTCCTGCTCTGAAACACCTGCCCTGAATCTCATGCACTGAAACACCTTACCTGAATCTCATGCCCTGAAACTCCTGCTCTGAACTCCAGCCCTGAATCACATCCCTGAATCTCCTGCCCTGAATCTCCTGCCCTGAATCTCCAGCCCTGAAGCTTGGGACCTGAAACACCTGCCCTGAATCTCATGCACTGAAAAACCTACCCTGAATCTCATGCCCTTAAACACCTGCCCTGAATCTTATACCCTGAAACACCTGCCCTGAATCTCATGCACTGAAACACCTGCCCTGAATCTCATGCCCTGAAAATCCTGCCCTGAATCTCATGCCCTGAATCTCCTTATCTGAATCTCATGCCCTGAAACTCCTGCTCTGAAACTCCAGCCCTGAGTCACAAGCCCTGAATCTTCTGCCCTGAATCTCATGACCTTAAACAACTCCCCTGAATCTGGTTCCCTGAATATCCTGCCCTGAATCTCCTTACCTGAATCTCATGCCCTGATAATCCTGCCCTGAAACTCCTGCCCTGAATCTCTTAACCTGAAACTCCTTCCCTGAATCTCATGCCCTGAAACTCCTGCCCTGAATCTCCTAACCTGAAACTCCTGACCTGAATCTCATGCCCTGAAACACCAGCCCTGAATCTCATCCCCTGAAACACCTGTCCTGAATTTCATGCTCTGAAACTCCTGCATTGAATCTAATGCCCGAAACACCTGCCCTGAATCTCATGCCCTGAATATCCTGCCCTGAATCTCCTTACTTGAATCTCATGCCCTTAAACTCCTGCTCTGATACTCCAGCCCTGAATCTCATGCCCTGAATCTCCTTCCCTGAATCTCATCCCCTGAAAATCCTGCTCTGAATCTCATTCCCTGAAACACCTTCCCTGAATCTCATGCCCTGAAACTCCTGCACCCTATCTCATGACCGGAATCTCCTGCCCTGAAACACCTGCCCTGAATCTCATGCACTGAAACACCTGCCCTGAATCTCATACCGTGAAAATTCTGCCCTCAATCTCATGCCCTGAATCTCCTTACCTGAATCTCATGCCCTGAAACTCCGGCACTGAAACTCCAGCCCTGAATCACATACCCTGAATCTCCTGCCCTGAAGCTTGGGACCTGAAACACCTGCCCTGAATCTCATGCACTGAAAAACCTACCCTGAATCTCATGCCCTGAAACACCTGCCCTGAATCTCATACCCTGAAACACCTGCCCTGAATCTCATGCACTGAAACACCTGCCCTGAATCTCATACCCTGAAAATACTGCCCTGAATCTCATGCCCTGAATATCCTTATCTGAATCTCATGCCCTGAAACTCCTGCTCTGAAACTCCAGCCCTGAGTCACAAGCCCTGAATCTCATGACCTTAAACAACTCCCCTGAATCTGGTTCCCTGAATATCCTGCCCTGAATCTCCTTACCTGAATCTCATGCCCTGATAATCCTGCCCTGAAACTCCTGCCCTGAATCTCTTAACCTGAAACTCCTTCCCTGAATCTCATGCCCTGAAACACCTGCCCTGAATCTCATCCCCTGAAACATCTGTCCTGAATTTCATACTCTGAAACTCCTGCATTGAATCTCATGCCTGAAACACCTGCCCTGAATCTCATGCCCTGAATCTCCTTCCCTGAATCTCATGCCCTGAAGATCCTGCATTGAATCTCATGCCCTCAAACACCTGCCCTGAATCTCATGCCCTGAAACTCCTGCCCCCTATCTCATGACCTGAATCTCCTGCCCTGAACATCCAGCCCTGAATCTCATGCCCTGAAACTCCTGCTCTGAATCTCCTGCCCTGAATCTTATGCCCTGAATCTCAGGCCCTGAAACTCCTGCCTGAATCTCCTGCCCTGAATCTCCTGCCCTGAATCTCATGCCCTGAATCTCCTGCCCTGAAACTCATGCCCTGAATCTCCAGTGCAGAATCCCCTGTCCTGAGTCTGATGCCCTGATTCTCCTTTCATGAATCTCATGCCCTGAATCTCCTGCCCTGAAACTCATGCCCTGAATCTGCTGCCCTGAATCTCCAGTGCAGAACCCCTGTCCTGAATCTGATGCCCTGATTCTTCTTCCCTGAATCTCACGCCCTGAAACTCCTGCCCTGAAACTGCTGCCCTGAATCTCCTAACCTGAAACTCCTGCCCTGAATCTCCTGTGCAGAAACACCTGCCCTGAATCTCATGCCCTGAATCTCATGCCCTGAATCTCATGCCCTGAAACTCCTGCTCTGAATCTCCTGCCCTGAATCATATGCCCTGAATCTTATGCACTGAAACAACTGCCCTGAATCTCCTGCCCTGAAGCTTGGGACCTGAAACACCTGCCCTGAATCTCATGCACTGAAAAACCTACCCTGAATCTCATGCCCTGAAACACCTGCCCTGAATCTCATACCCTGAAACACCTGCCCTGAATCTCATGCACTGAAACACCTGCCCTGAATCTCATGCCCTGAAAATCCTGCCCTGAATCTCATGCCCTGAATATCCTTATCTGAATCTCATGCCCTGAAACTCCTGCTCTGAAACTCCAGCCCTGAGTCACAAGCCCTGAATCTTCTGCCCTGAATCTCATGACCTTAAACAACTCCCCTGAATCTGGTTCCCTGAATATCCTGCCCTGAATCTCCTTACCTGAATCTCATGCCCTGATAATCCTGCCCTGAAACTCCTGCCCTGAATCTCTTAACCTGAAACTCCTTCCCTGAATCTCATGCCCTGAAACTCCTGCCCTGAATCTCCTAACCTGAAACTCCTGACCTGAATCTCATGCCCTGAAACACCAGCCCTGAATCTCATCCCCTGAAACACCTGTCCTGAATTTCATGCTCTGAAACTCCTGCATTGAATCTAATGCCCGAAACACCTGCCCTGAATCTCATGCCCTGAATATCCTGCCCTGAATCTCCTTACTTGAATCTCATGCCCTTAAACTCCTGCTCTGATACTCCAGCCCTGAATCTCATGCCCTGAATCTCCTGCCCTGAATCTCAACCCCTGATACACTTGCCCTGAAACTCGTGCCCTGAATCTCCTGACCTGAAACTCCTGCCCTAAATCTCATGCCCTGAATCTCCTTCCCTGAATCTCATCCCCTGAAAATCCTGCTCTGAATCTCATTCCCTGAAACACCTTCCCTGAATCTCATGCCCTGAAACTCCTGCACCCTATCTCATGACCGGAATCTCCTGCCCTGAATCTCCTGCCCTGAATCTCCTGCCCTGAAACTCCTGCCCTGCAACACCTGCCCTGAATCTCAGGCACTGAAACACCTGCCCTGAATCTCATACCGTGAAAATTCTGCCCTCAATCTCATGCCCTGAATCTCCTTACCTGAATCTCATGCCCTGAAACTCCTGCACTGAAACTCCAGCCCTGAATCACATGCCCTGAATCTCCTGCCCTGAAGCTTGGGACCTGAAACACCTGCCCTGAATCTCATGCACTGAAAAACCTACCCTGAATCTCATGCCCTGAAACACCTGCCCTGAATCTCATACCCTGAAACACCTGCCCTGAATCTCATGCACTGAAACACCTGCCCTGAATCTCATGCCCTGAAAATCCTGCCCTGAATCTCATGCCCTGAAACACCTGTCCTGAATTTCATGCTCTGAAACTCCTGCATTGAATCTCATGCCTGAAACACCTGCCCTGAATCTCATGCCCTGAATCTCCTTCCCTGAATCTCATGCCCTGAAGATCCTGCATTGAATCTCATGCCCTCAAACACCTGCCCTGAATCTCATGCCCTGAAACTCCTGCCCCCTATCTCATGACCTGAATCTCCTGCCCTGAACATCCAGCCCTGAATCTCATGCCCTGAAACTCCTGCTCTGTATCTCCTGCCCTGAATCTTATGCCCTGAATCTCAGGCCCTGAAACTCCTGCCTGAATCTCCTGCCCTGAATCTCCTGCCCTGAATCTCATGCCCTGAATCTCCTGCCCTGAAACTCATGCCCTGAATCTCCAGTGCAGAATCCCCTGTCCTGCGTCTGATGCCCTGATTCTCCTTTCATGAATCTCATGCCCTGAATCTCCTGCCCTGAATCTCATGCCCTGAATCTGCTGCCCTGAATCTCCAGTGCAGAAACCCTGTCCTGAATCTGATGCCCTGATTCTTCTTCCCTGAATCTCATGCCCTGAAACTCCTGCCCTGAAACTGCTGCCCTGAATCTCCTAACCTGAAACTCCTACCCTGAATCTCCTGTGCAGAAAAACCTACCCTGAATCTCATGCCCTGAATCCCATGCCCTGAAACTCCTGCTCTGAATCTCCTGCCCTGAATCTTATGCCCTGAATCTTATGCATTGAAACAACTGCCCTGAAAATCCTGCCCTGAATCTCCTGTCCTGAATCTCATGCCCTGAAACTCCTGCCCTGAATCTCACGCCCTGAAAATCCTGTCCTGATTCTACTGCGCTGAATGTACTGTCCTGAATCTCATGCCCTGAAACGCCTGCCCTGAAACTCACACCCTGAAAATACTTTCCTGAATCTCATGCCCTGAATCTCCTTACCTGAATCTCGTGCCCCGAAACTCCTGCATTGTATCTCATGCGCTGAAACACCTGCCCTGAATCTCCTGCCCTGAATCTCCTGCCCTAAATCTGCTGTCCTGAATCTCATGCCCTGAAACACCTGCCCTGAATCTCATGCCCTGAATCTCCTTATCTGAATCTCATGCCCTGAATCACCTGCCCTAAATCTCATGCCCTCAAACAACTGCCCTTAATCTCCAGCCCTGAATCTCATTCCCTGAAACACCTGCCCTGAATATGATTCCCTGAAAATTCTGCCCTGAATCTCATACCCTGAATCTCCTTACGTGAATCTTAATCCCTGATACTCCTGCCCTGAAACTCCTGCCCTGAATCTCCTGTGCAGAAACACCTACCCTGAATCTCATGCCCTGAATCTCATGCCCTGAATCTCCTGCCCTGAAACTCCTGCTCTGAATCTCCTGCCCTGAATCATATGCCCTGAATCTTATGCACTGAAACAACTGCCCTGAAAATCCTGCCCTGAATCTCCTGCCCTGAATCTCCTTACCTGAATCTCATGCCCTGAAACTCCTGCTCTGATACTCCAGCCTGAATCTCCTGCCCTGAATCTCCTGCCCTGAATCTCATGCCCTGAAACTCCTGCACTGAAACTCCAGCCCTGAATCACATGCCCTGAATCTCCTGCCCTGAAGCTTGGGACCTGAAACACCTGCCCTGAATCTCATGCACTGAAAAACCTACCCTGAATCTCATGCCCTGAAACACCTGCCCTGAATCTCATACCCTGAAACACCTGCCCTGAATCTCATGCACTGAAACACCTGCCCTGAATCTCATACCCTGCAAATACTGCCCTGAATCTCATGCCCTGAATATCCTTATCTGAATCTCATGCCCTGAAACTCCTGCTCTGAAACTCCAGCCCTGAGTCACAAGCCCTGAATCTCATGACCTTAAACAACTCCCCTGAATCTGGTTCCCTGAATATCCTGCCCTGAATCTCCTTACCTGAATCTCATGCCCTGATAATCCTGCCCTGAAACTCCTGCCCTGAATCTCTTAACCTGAAACTCCTTCCCTGAATCTCATGCCCTGAAACACCTGCCCTGAATCTCATCCCCTGAAACACCTGTCCTGAATTTCATGCTCTGAAACTCCTGCATTGAATCTCATGCCTGAAACACCTGCCCTGAATCTCATGCCCTGAATCTCCTTCCCTGAATCTCATGCCCTGAAACACCTGCCCTGAATCTCATGCCCTGAAAATCCTGCCCTGAATCTCATGCCCTGAAACACCTGTCCTGAATTTCATGCTCTGAAACTCCTGCATTGAATCTCATGCCTGAAACACCTGCCCTGAATCTCATGCCCTGAATCTCCTTCCCTGAATCTCATGCCCTGAAGATCCTGCATTGAATCTCATGCCCTCAAACACCTGCCCTGAATCTCATGCCCTGAAACTCCTGCCCCCTATCTCATGACCTGAATCTCCTGCCCTGAACATCCAGCCCTGAATCTCATGCCCTGAAACTCCTGCTCTGTATCTCCTGCCCTGAATCTTATGCCCTGAATCTCAGGCCCTGAAACTCCTGCCTGAATCTCCTGCCCTGAATCTCCTGCCCTGAATCTCATGCCCTGAATCTCCTGCCCTGAAACTCATGCCCTGAATCTCCAGTGCAGAATCCCCTGTCCTGCGTCTGATGCCCTGATTCTCCTTTCATGAATCTCATGCCCTGAATCTCCTGCCCTGAATCTCATGCCCTGAATCTGCTGCCCTGAATCTCCAGTGCAGAAACCCTGTCCTGAATCTGATGCCCTGATTCTTCTTCCCTGAATCTCATGCCCTGAAACTCCTGCCCTGAAACTGCTGCCCTGAATCTCCTAACCTGAAACTCCTACCCTGAATCTCCTGTGCAGAAAAACCTACCCTGAATCTCATGCCCTGAATCCCATGCCCTGAAACTCCTGCTCTGAATCTCCTGCCCTGAATCTTATGCCCTGAATCTTATGCATTGAAACAACTGCCCTGAAAATCCTGCCCTGAATCTCCTGTCCTGAATCTCATGCCCTGAAACTCCTGCCCTGAATCTCACGCCCTGAAAATCCTGTCCTGATTCTACTGCGCTGAATGTACTGTCCTGAATCTCATGCCCTGAAACGCCTGCCCTGAAACTCACACCCTGAAAATACTTTCCTGAATCTCATGCCCTGAATCTCCTTACCTGAATCTCGTGCCCCGAAACTCCTGCATTGTATCTCATGCGCTGAAACACCTGCCCTGAATCTCCTGCCCTGAATCTCCTGCCCTAAATCTGCTGTCCTGAATCTCATGCCCTGAAACACCTGCCCTGAATCTCATGCCCTGAATCTCCTTATCTGAATCTCATGCCCTGAATCACCTGCCCTAAATCTCATGCCCTCAAACAACTGCCCTTAATCTCCAGCCCTGAATCTCATTCCCTGAAACACCTGCCCTGAATATGATTCCCTGAAAATTCTGCCCTGAATCTCATACCCTGAATCTCCTTACGTGAATCTTAATCCCTGATACTCCTGCCCTGAAACTCCTGCCCTGAATCTCCTGTGCAGAAACACCTGCCCTGAATCTCATGCCCTGAATCTCATGCCCTGAATCTCCTGCCCTGAAACTCCTGCTCTGAATCTCCTGCCCTGAATCATATGCCCTGAATCTTATGCACTGAAACAACTGCCCTGAAAATCCTGCCCTGAATCTCCTGCCCTGAATCTCCTTACCTGAATCTCATGCCCTGAAACTCCTGCTCTGATACTCCAGCCTGAATCTCCTGCCCTGAATCTCCTGCCCTGAATCTCATGCCCTGAAACTCCTGCACTGAAACTCCAGCCCTGAATCACATGCCCTGAATCTCCTGCCCTGAAGCTTGGGACCTGAAACACCTGCCCTGAATCTCATGCACTGAAAAACCTACCCTGAATCTCATGCCCTGAAACACCTGCCCTGAATCTCATACCCTGAAACACCTGCCCTGAATCTCATGCACTGAAACACCTGCCCTGAATCTCATACCCTGCAAATACTGCCCTGAATCTCATGCCCTGAATATCCTTATCTGAATCTCATGCCCTGAAACTCCTGCTCTGAAACTCCAGCCCTGAGTCACAAGCCCTGAATCTCATGACCTTAAACAACTCCCCTGAATCTGGTTCCCTGAATATCCTGCCCTGAATCTCCTTACCTGAATCTCATGCCCTGATAATCCTGCCCTGAAACTCCTGCCCTGAATCTCTTAACCTGAAACTCCTTCCCTGAATCTCATGCCCTGAAACACCTGCCCTGAATCTCATCCCCTGAAACACCTGTCCTGAATTTCATGCTCTGAAACTCCTGCATTGAATCTCATGCCTGAAACACCTGCCCTGAATCTCATGCCCTGAATCTCCTTCCCTGAATCTCATGCCCGGAAGATCCTGCATTGAATCTCATGCCCTCAAACACCTGCCCTGAATCTCATGCCCTGAAACTCCTGCCCCCTATCTCATGACCTGAATCTCCTGCCCTGAACATCCAGCCCTGAATCTCATGCCCTGAAACTCCTGCTCTGAATCTCCTGCCCTGAATCTTATGCCCTGAATCTCAGGCCCTGAAACTCCTGCCTGAATCTCCTGCCCTGAATCTCCTGCCCTGAATCTCATGCCCTGAATCTCCTGCCCTGAAACTCATGCCCTGAATCTCCAGTGCAGAATCCCCTGTCCTGAGTCTGATGCCCTGATTCTCCTTTCATGAATCTCATGCCCTGAATCTCCTGCCCTGAAACTCATGCCCTGAATCTGCTGCCCTGAATCTCCAGTGCAGAACCCCTGTCCTGAATCTGATGCCCTGATTCTTCTTCCCTGAATCTCATGCCCTGAAACTCCTGCCCTGAAACTGCTGCCCTGAATCTCCTAACCTGAAACTCCTGCCCTGAATCTCCTGTGCAGAAACACCTACCCTGAATCTCATGCCCTGAATCTCATGCCCTGAATCTCATGCCCTGAAACTCCTGCTCTGAATCTCCTGCCCTGAATCATATGCCCTGAATCTTATGCACTGAAACAACTGCCCTGAAAATCCTGCCCTGAATCTCCTTACCTGAATCTCATGCCCTGAAACTCCTGCTCTGATACTCCAGCCTGAATCTCCAGCCCTGAATCTCCTGCCCTGAATCTCATGCCCTGAAACTCCTGCACTGAAACTCCAGCCCTGAATCACATGCCCTGAATCTCCTGCCCTGAAGCTTGGGACCTGAAACACCTGCCCTGAATCTCATGCACTGAAAAACCTACCCTGAATCTCATGCCCTGAAACACCTGCCCTGAATCTCATACCCTGAAACACCTGCCCTGAATCTCATGCACTGAAACACCTGCCCTGAATCTCATGCCCTGAAAATCCTGCCCTGAATCTCATGCCCTGAATCTCCTTATCTGAATCTCATGCCCTGAAACTCCTGCTCTGAAACTCCAGCCCTGAGTCACAAGCCCTGAATCTTCTGCCCTGAATCTCATGACCTTAAACAACTCCCCTGAATCTGGTTCCCTGAATATCCTGCCCTGAATCTCCTTATCTGAATCTCATACCCTGATAATCCTGCCCTGAAACTCCTGCCCTGAATCTCTTAACCTGAAACTCCTTCCCTGAATCTTATGCCCTGAAACACCTGCCCTGAATCTCATCCCCTGAAACACCTGTCCTGAATTTCATGCTCTGAAACTCCTGCATTGAATCTCATGCCTGAAACACCTGCCCTGAATCTCATGCCCTGAATCTCCTTCCCTGAATCTCATGCCCTGAAGATCCTGCATTGAATCTCATGCCCTCAAACACCTGCCCTGAATCTCATGCCCTGAAACTCCTGCCCCCTATCTCATGACCTGAATCTCCTGCCCTGAACATCCAGCCCTGAATCTCATGCCCTGAAACTCCTGCTCTGAATCTCCTGCCCTGAATCTTATGCCCTGAATCTCAGGCCCTGAAACTCCTGCCTGAATCTCCTGCCCTGAATCTCCTGCCCTGAATCTCATGCCCTGAATCTCCTGCCCTGAAACTCATGCCCTGAATCTCCAGTGCAGAATCCCCTGTCCTGAGTCTGATGCCCTGATTCTCCTTTCATGAATCTCATGCCCTGAATCTCCTGCCCTGAAACTCATGCCCTGAATCTGCTGCCCTGAATCTCCAGTGCAGAAACCCTGTCCTGAATCTGATGCCCTGATTCTTCTTCCCTGAATCTCATGCCCTGAAACTCCTGCCCTGAAACTGCTGCCCTGAATCTCCTAACCAGAAACTCCTGCCCTGAATCTCATGCCCTGAAACACCTGCCCTGAATCTTCTGCCCTGAATCTCATCCCCTGAAACACCAATCCTGAATTTCATGCCCTGAAACTCCTGCTCTGAATCTCCTGCCCTGAATCTTATGCCCTGAATCTCAGGCCCTGAAACTCCTGCCTGAATCTCCTGCCCTGAATCTCCTGCCCTGAATCTCATGCCCTGAATCTCCTGCCCTGAAACTCATGCCCTGAATCTCCAGTGCAGAATCCCCTGTCCTGAGTCTGATGCCCTGATTCTTCTTCCCTGAATCTCATGCCCTGAAACTCCTGCCCTGAAACTGCTGCCCTGAATCTCCTAACCTGAAACTCCTGCCCTGAATCTCCTGTGCAGAAACACCTACCCTGAATCTCATGCCCTGAATCTCATGCCCTGAAACTCCTGCTCTGAATCTCCTGCCCTGAATCTTATGCCCTGAATCTTATGCACTGAAACAACTGCCCTTAAAATCATGCCCTGAATCTCCTGTCCAGAATCTCACGCCCTGAGAATCCTGTCCTGATTCTACTGCGCTGAATCTACTGTCCTGAATCTCATGCCCTGAAACGCCTGCCCTGAAACTCACGCCCTGAAAATACTGCCCTGAATCTCATGCCCTGAATCTCCTTACCTGAATCTCGTGCCCCGATACTCCTGCATTGTATCTCATGCGCTGAAACTCCTGCCTGAATCTCCTGCCCTGAATCTCCTGCCCTAAATCTGCTGTCCTGAATCTCATGCCCTGAAACACCTGCCCTGAATCTCATGCCCTGAATCTCCTTATCTGAATCTCATGCCCTGAATCTCCTTACCTTAATCTCATGCCCTGAAACTCCTGCTCTGAATCTCCTGCCCTGAATCTCATGCCCTGAATCTCCTGCCCTGAATCTCATGCCCTGAAACTCCTGCTCTGAATCTCCTGCCCTGAATCATATGCCCTGAATCTTATGCACTGAAACAACTGCCCTGAAAATCCTGCCCTGAATCTCCTTACCTGAATCTCATGCCCTGAAACTCCTGCTCTGATACTCCAGCCTGAATCTCCAGCCCTGAATCTCCTGCCCTGAATCTCATGCCCTGAAACTCCTGCACTGAAACTCCAGCCCTGAATCACATGCCCTGAATCTCCTGCCCTGAGGCTTGGGACCTGAAACACCTGCCCTGAATCTCATGCACTGAAAAACCTACCCTGAATCTCATGCCCTGAAACACCTGCCCTGAATCTCATACCCTGAAACACCTGCCCTGAATCTCATGCACTGAAACACCTGCCCTGAATCTCATGCCCTGAAAATCCTGCCCTGAATCTCATGCCCTGAATCTCCTTATCTGAATCTCATGCCCTGAAACTCCTGCTCTGAAACTCCAGCCCTGAGTCACAAGCCCTGAATCTTCTGCCCTGAATCTCATGACCTTAAACAACTCCCCTGAATCTGGTTCCCTGAATATCCTGCCCTGAATCTCCTTATCTGAATCTCATACCCCTGATAATCCTGCCCTGAAACTCCTGCCCTGAATCTCTTAACCTGAAACTCCTTCCCTGAATCTTATGCCCTGAAACACCTGCCCTGAATCTCATCCCCTGAAACACCTGTCCTGAATTTCATGCTCTGAAACTCCTGCATTGAATCTCATGCCTGAAACACCTGCCCTGAATCTCATGCCCTGAATCTCCTTCCCTGAATCTCATGCCCTGAAGATCCTGCATTGAATCTCATGCCCTCAAACACCTGCCCTGAATCTCATGCCCTGAAACTCCTGCCCCCTATCTCATGACCTGAATCTCCTGCCCTGAACATCCAGCCCTGAATCTCATGCCCTGAAACTCCTGCTCTGAATCTCCTGCCCTGAATCTTATGCCCTGAATCTCAGGCCCTGAAACTCCTGCCTGAATCTCCTGCCCTGAATCTCCTGCCCTGAATCTCATGCCCTGAATCTCCTGCCCTGAAACTCATGCCCTGAATCTCCAGTGCAGAATCCCCTGTCCTGAGTCTGATGCCCTGATTCTCCTTTCATGAATCTCATGCCCTGAATCTCCTGCCCTGAAACTCATGCCCTGAATCTGCTGCCCTGAATCTCCAGTGCAGAAAACCCTGTCCTGAATCTGATGCCCTGATTCTTCTTCCCTGAATCTCATGCCCTGAAACTCCTGCCCTGAAACTGCTGCCCTGAATCTCCTAACCAGAAACTCCTGCCCTGAATCTCATGCCCTGAAACACCTGCCCTGAATCTTCTGCCCTGAATCTCATCCCCTGAAACACCAATCCTGAATTTCATGCCCTGAAACTCCTGCTCTGAATCTCCTGCCCTGAATCTTATGCCCTGAATCTCAGGCCCTGAAACTCCTGCCTGAATCTCCTGCCCTGAATCTCCTGCCCTGAATCTCATGCCCTGAATCTCCTGCCCTGAAACTCATGCCCTGAATCTCCAGTGCAGAATCCCCTGTCCTGAGTCTGATGCCCTGATTCTTCTTCCCTGAATCTCATGCCCTGAAACTCCTGCCCTGAAACTGCTGCCCTGAATCTCCTAACCTGAAACTCCTGCCCTGAATCTCCTGTGCAGAAACACCTACCCTGAATCTCATGCCCTGAATCTCATGCCCTGAAACTCCTGCTCTGAATCTCCTGCCCTGAATCTTATGCCCTGAATCTTATGCACTGAAACAACTGCCCTTAAAATCATGCCCTGAATCTCCTGTCCAGAATCTCACGCCCTGAAAATCCTGTCCTGATTCTACTGCGCTGAATCTACTGTCCTGAATCTCATGCCCTGAAACGCCTGCCCTGAAACTCACGCCCTGAAAATACTGCCCTGAATCTCATGCCCTGAATCTCCTTACCTGAATCTCGTGCCCCGATACTCCTGCATTGTATCTCATGCGCTGAAACTCCTGCCCTGAATCTCCTGCCCTGAATCTCCTGCCCTAAATCTGCTGTCCTGAATCTCATGCCCTGAAACACCTGCCCTGAATCTCATGCCCTGAATCTCCTTATCTGAATCTCATGCCCTGAATCTCCTTACCTTAATCTCATGCCCTGAAACTCCTGCTCTGAATCTCCTGCCCTGAATCTCATGCCCTGAATCTCCTGCCCTGAATCTCATGCCCTCAAACAACTGCCCTTAATCTCCAGCCCTGAATCTCATTCCCTGAAACACCTGCCCTGAATATGATTCCCTGAAAATTCTGCCCTGAATCTCAAGCCCTGAATCTCCTTTCGTGAATCTTAATCCCTGATACTCCTGCCCTGGAACTCCTGCCCTGAATCTCATGCCCTGAATCTCATGCCCTGAAACTCCTGCTCTGAATCTCCTGCCCTGAATCTCCTGCCCTGAATCTCCTGCCCTGAATCTTATGCACTGAATCTTATGCACTGAAACAACTGCCCTGAAAATCCTGTCCTGAATCTCATGCCCTAAATCTCCTGTCCTGAATCTCATGCCCTGAAACACCTACCCTGAATCTCATGCCCTGAATCTCATGCCCTGAATCTCATGCCCTGAAACTCCTGCTCTGAATCTCCTGCCCTGAATCATATGCCCTGAATCTTATGCACTGAAACAACTGCCCTGAAAATCCTGCCCTGAATCTCCTGCCCTGAATCTCCTTACCTGAATCTCATGCCCTGAAACTCCTGCTCTGATACTCCAGCCTGAATATCCTGCCTGAATCTCCTTACCTGAATCTCATGCCCTGATAATCCTGCCCTGAAACTCCTGCCCTGAATCTCTTAACCTGAAACTCCTTCCCTGAATCTCATGCCCTGAAACACCTGCCCTGAATCTCATCCCCTGAAACACCTGTCCTGAATTTCATGCTCTGAAACTCCTGCATTGAATCTCATGCCTGAAACACGTGCCCTGAATCTCATGCCCTGAATCTCCTTCCCTGAATCTCATGCCCTGAAGATCCTGCATTGAATCTCATGCCCTCAAACACCTGCCCTGAATCTCATGCCCTGAAACTCCTGCCCCCCTATCTCATGACCTGAATCTCCTGCCCTGAACATCCAGCCCTGAATCTCATGCCCTGAAACTCCTGCTCTGAATCTCCTGCCCTGAATCTTATGCCCTGAATCTCAGGCCCTGAAACTCCTGCCTGAATCTCCTGCCCTGAATCTCCTGCCCTGAATCTCATGCCCTGAATCTCCTGCCCTGAAACTCATGCCCTGAATCTCCAGTGCAGAATCCCCTGTCCTGAGTCTGATGCCCTGATTCTCCTTTCATGAATCTCATGCCCTGAATCTGCTGCCCTGAATCTCCAGTGCAGAAACCCTGTCCTGAATCTGATGCCCTGATTCTTCTTCCCTGAATCTCATGCCCTGAACTCCTGCCCTGAAACTGCTGCCCCTGAATCTCCTAACCTGAAACTCCTGCCCTGAATCTCCTGTGCAGAAACACCTGCCCTGAATCTCATGCCCTGAATCTCATGCCCTGAATCTCATGCCCTGAAACTCCTGCTCTGAATCTCCTGCCCTGAATCATATGCCCTGAATCTTATGCACTGAAACAACTGCCCTGAAAATCCTGCCCTGAATCTCCTGCCCTGAATCTCCTTACCTGAATCTCATGCCCTGAAACTCCTGCTCTGATACTCCAGCCTGAATCTCCTGCCCTGAATCTCCTGCCCTGAATCTCATGCCCTGAAACTCCTGCACTGAAACTCCAGCCCTGAATCACATGCCCTGAATCTCCTGCCCTGAAGCTTGGGACCTGAAACACCTGCCCTGAATCTCATGCACTGAAAAACCTACCCTGAATCTCATGCCCTGAAACACCTGCCCTGAATCTCATACCCTGAAACACCTGCCCTGAATCTCATGCACTGAAACACCTGCCCTGAATCTCATGCCCTGAAAATCCTGCCCTGAATCTCATGCCCTGAATCTCCTTATCTGAATCTCATGCCCTGAAACTCCTGCTCTGAAACTCCAGCCCTGAGTCACAAGCCCTGAATCTTCTGCCCTGAATCTCATGACCTTAAACAACTCCCCTGAATCTGGTTCCCTGAATATCCTGCCCTGAATCTCCTTACCTGAATCTCATGCCCTGATAATCCTGCCCTGAAACTCCTGCCCTGAATCTCTTAACCTGAAACTCCTTCCCTGAATCTCATGCCCTGAAACACCTGCCCTGAATCTCATCCCCTGAAACACCTGTCCTGAATTTCATGCTCTGAAACTCCTGCATTGAATCTCATGCCTGAAACACCTGCCCTGAATCTCCTTCCCTGAATTTCATGCCCTGAAGATCCTGCATTGAATCTCATGCCCTCAAACACCTGCCCTGAATCTCATGCCCTGAAACTCCTGCCCCCTATCTCATGACCTGAATCTCCTGCCCTGAACATCCAGCCCTGAATCTCATGCCCTGAAACTCCTGCTCTGAATCTCCTGCCCTGAATCTTGTGCCCTGAATCTCAGGCCCTGAAACTCCTGCCTGAATCTTCTGCCCTGAATCTCCTGCCCTGAATCTCATGCCCTGAATCTCCTGCCCTGAAACTCATGCCCTGAATCTCCAGTGCAGAATCCCCTGTCCTGAGTCTGATGCCCTGATTCTCCTTTCATGAATCTCATGCCCTGAATCTCCTGCCCTGAAAACTCATGCCCTGAAACTCATGCCCTGAATCTGCTGCCCTGAATCTCCAGTGCAGAACCCCTGTCCTGAATCTGATGCCCTGATTCTTCTTCCCTGAATCTCATGCCCTGAAACTCCTGCCCTGAAACTGCTGCCCTGAATCTCCTAACCTGAAACTCCTGCCCTGAATCTCCTGTGCAGAAACACCTACCCTGAATCTCATGCCCTGAATCTCATGCCCTGAAACACCTGCCCTGAATCTTCTGCCCTGAATCTCATCCCCTGAAACACCAATCCTGAATTTCATGCCCTGAAACTCCTGCTCTGAATCTCCTGCCCTGAATCTTATGCCCTGAATCTCAGGCCCTGAAACTCCTGCCTGAATATCCTGCCCCTGAATCTCCTGCCCTGAATCTCATGCCCTGAATCTCCTGCCCTGAAACTCATGCCCTGAATCTCCAGTGCAGAATCCCCTGTCCTGAGTCTGATGCCCTGATTCTTCTTCCCTGAATCTCATGCCCTGAAACTCCTGCCCTGAAACTGCTGCCCTGAATCTCCTAACCTGAAACTCCTGCCCTGAATCTCCTGTGCAGAAACACCTACCCTGAATCTCATGCCCTGAATCTCATGCCCTGAAACTCCTGCTCTGAATCTCCTGCCCTGAATCTTATGCCCTGAATCTTATGCACTGAAACAACAGCCCTTAAAATCATGCCCTGAATCTCCTGTCCTGAATCTCATGCCCTGAAACTCCTGCCCTGAATCTACTGCGCTGAATCTACTGTCCTGAATCTCATGCCCTGAAACGCCTGCCCTGAAACTCACGCCCTGAAAATACTGCCCTGAATCTCATGCCCTGAATCTCCTTACCTGAATCTCGTGCCCCGATACTCCTGCATTGTATCTCATGCGCTGAAACTCCTGCCCTGAATCTCCTGCCCTGAATCTCCTGCCCTAAATCTGCTGTCCTGAATCTCATGCCCTGAAACACCTGCCCTGAATCTCATGCCCTGAATCTCCTTATCTGAATCTCATGCCCTGAATCTCCTTACCTTAATCTCATGCCCTGAAACTCCTGCTCTGAATCTCCTGCCCTGAATCTCATGCCCTGAATCTCCTGCCCTGAATCTCATGCCCTGAAACACCTGCCCTGAATCTCATCCCCTGAAACACCTGTCCTGAATTTCATGCTCTGAAACTCCTGCATTGAATCTCATGCCTGAAACACCTGCCCTGAATCTCCTTCCCTGAATTTCATGCCCTGAAGATCCTGCATTGAATCTCATGCCCTCAAACACCTGCCCTGAATCTCATGCCCTGAAACTCCTGCCCCCTATCTCATGACCTGAATCTCCTGCCCTGAACATCCAGCCCTGAATCTCATGCCCTGAATCTGCTGCCCTGAATCTCCAGTGCAGAAACCCTGTCCTGAATCTGATGCCCTGATTCTTCTTCCCTGAATCTCATGCCCTGAAACTCCTGCCCTGAAACTGCTGCCCTGAATCTCCTAACCTGAAACTCCTGCCCTGAATCTCCTGTGCAGAAACACCTGCCCTGAATCTCATGCCCTGAATCTCATGCCCTGAATCTCATGCCCTGAAACTCCTGCTCTGTATCTCCTGCCCTGAATCATATGCCCTGAATCTTATGCACTGAAACAACTGCCCCTGAAAATCCTGCCCTGAATCTCCTGCCCTGAATCTCCTTACCTGAATCTCATGCCCTGAAACTCCTGCTCTGATACTCCAGCCTGAATCTCCTGCCCTGAATCTCCTGCCCTGAATCTCATGCCCTGAAACTCCTGCACTGAAACTCCAGCCCTGAATCACATGCCCTGAATCTCCTGCCCTGAAGCTTGGGACCTGAAACACCTGCCCTGAAACTCATGCACTGAAAAACCTACCCTGTATCTCATGCCCTGAAACACCTGCCCTGAATCTCATACCCTGAAACACCTGCCCTGAATCTCATGCACTGAAACACCTGCCCTGAATCTCATGCCCTGAAAATCCTGCCCTGAATCTCATGCCCTGAATATCCTTATCTGAATCTCATGCCCTGAAACTCCTGCTCTGAAACTCCAGCCCTGAGTCACAAGCCCTGAATCTTCTGCCCTGAATCTCATGACCTTAAACAACTCCCCTGAATCTGGTTCCCTGAATATCCGGCCCTGAATCTCCTTACCTGAATCTCATGCCCTGATAATCCTGCCCTGAAACTCCTGCCCTGAATCTCTTAACCTGAAACTCCTTCCCTGAATCTCATGCCCTGAAACACCTGCCCTGAATCTCATCCCCTGAAACACCTGTCCTGAATTTCATGCTCTGAAACTCCTGCATTGAATCTCATGCCTGAAAACACCTGCCCTGAATCTCCTTCCCTGAATTTCATGCCCTGAAGATCCTGCATTGAATCTCATGCCCTCAAACACCTGCCCTGAATCTCATGCCCTGAAACTCCTGCCCCCCTATCTCATGACCTGAATCTCCTGCCCTGAACATCCAGCCCTGAATCTCATGCCCTGAAACCTCCTGCTCTGAATCTCCTGCCCTGAATCTTATGCCCTGAATCTCAGGCCCTGAAACTCCTGCCTGAATCTCCTGCCCTGAATCTCCTGCCCTGAATCTCATGCCCTGAATCTCCTGCCCTGAAACTCATGCCCTGAATCTCCAGTGCAGAATCCCCTGTCCTGAGTCTGATGCCCTGATTCTCCTTTCATGAATCTCATGCCCTGAATCTCCTGCCCTGAAACTCATGCCCTGAATCTGCTGCCCTGAATCTCCAGTGCAGAACCCCTGTCCTGAATCTGATGCCCTGATTCTTCTTCCCTGAATCTCATGCCCTGAAACTCCTGCCCTGAAACTGCTGCCCTGAATCTCCTAACCTGAAACTCCTGCCCTGAATCTCCTGTGCAGAAACACCTACCCTGAATCTCATGCCCTGAATCTCATGCCCTGAAACACCTGCCTGAATCTTCTGCCCTGAATCTCATCCCCTGAAACACCAATCCTGAATTTCATGCCCTGAAACTCTGCTCTGAATCTCCT
>NW_027277295.1:0-29650 GCF_030028105.1 Mobula birostris | reverse complement strand
ACCGGCAGCCAGCCAGAATAGGATCCCTTTATTCCCACTCTCTGTTTTCTGTCAATCAGCCAAAGCTCCACCCACACTGATAACTTCCCTGTAATTCCATGGGTTCTTATCTTGCTAATCAGCCTCATGTGTGGCACCTTGTCAAAGGCCTTCTGGAAATCCAAGTACACCACGTCGGCTGCATCTCCTTTGTCCACATTGCTTGTAATTTCCTCAAAGAATTGCACTAGATTTGTCAGGCAGGATTTTCCTTTCAGGAAATCATGCTGGCTTTGCTCTATCTTGTGATGTGTCTCCAGCTATTCTGTAATCTCATCCCTAACAATCGATTTCAACAACTTCCCAACCACCGATGTCAGGCTAACAGGTCTATAACTTCCTTCCTGCTGCCTCCCACCCTTCTTAAATAGCAGAGTAACATTTGCATTTTCCAGTCATCCAGTACAATACCAGGATCTATCGATTCTTGAACGATCATTGTTAATGCCTCTGCAATCTCTCCACCTACTTCCTTCAGAACCTGAGGGTGCATTCCATCAGCTCCAGGAAATTTATCCACCCTCAGACCATCAAGCTTCCTGAGCACCTTCTCAGTTGTAATTTTCACTGCACAAACTTCACTTTCCTGACACTCTTGAATGTCCGGTATACTACAAACATCTTCTACTGTGAAGACTGATGCAAAATATGCATTCAGTTCCTCTGCCATCTCTACATCTCTGATTACGATGTAACATAGGTTTCACTGCTAATATAATGGTTTCTCTGTAGCAGCAATGTTTGGGTTATGACCAGAGATAACCGGGTTTGGAATGGTGGGGCCATCCAATCAGAGAAATGTTGTTCTTTCTTGTGAGTCTGGAAGAGAGATTTTCGCAGTCTCTTGCCGGGGAGAGATGAGGATGGAAGACACGTATGGAGAGAGATGATAGACCGCTGGACAGAGTGGACTTTGAGTGAGGGTCCGGAGGTCAGCGACAATCGGAGGAGGTCAGTGTGCACAACCAGCTTATCAGTGAGCTCCAACCTTGCACAATAGACTGTTTCGTGAATAGGCTCTTTTTCTGTTTTTTTGCTTTCTTTACTAACCATATAGTCAAAGTAAGCTGGGATCATCACCGAGTCCTGAAGCCCCTATGCGTCCCCAATAGTAGTGGCCCAAAAGAAGAATGGGAAGGTACGGACGTGTGTGGGCTATAGGACTCTGAACAGGCACACGGTCCCTGACCAGTATATTGTCCTGAGGATTGAAGACGTGCTGGCCTGCCTGAGTATCAGAGGATGGCGTTGAAATCACGTCATGATGATTCTGGACACTTGGGGGTGGAAAAGACCTATGGATTGCTCAGAGACCAGTTTTACTAGCCCCGAATGAAGTCGGAGGTTGAAGGATACTGCAAGTCATGCGTTCGATGAATACAGCGGAAGACACTGCCTATGCGAGCATCTCCCTTGTCCCAGTTGCAGAGTGCAGGGCCCCTGGACCTGGTGTGTATGGATTTCCCATCAATAGAACCCAATGCCAGCAACACGGCGAATGTCTTAGTCATCATGGATCATTACACTAGATACATTCAGGCTTTTCCTACCAAGGACCTGAGGGCGGCTACAGTGGCAAAGGTGTTATGGGAGAAGCATTTCATTTACTATGGCCTTCCCAGGAGGATACATAGTGACCAGGGATGGGATTTCGAGAGCAGACTCATCCATGAGTTACTCGTCATGCTTGAAGTCGAGAAGTCAAGGACCACACCCTATCACCCACAGGGTGATCCCCAGCCAGAGAGGTTTAATCGGACCTTGCTAGACATGCTTGGGACCCTGGAGATCAGCAAGAAGAGCAGGCGGAGTCAATATATAGGGCATCTGGTTCACTGTTACAACTATACACGAAATGAAGCTACTGGGTACTCGCCATATTATCTATTGTTTGTGCGCGAGGCGAGATTGCCCATTGGCTTTTGTTTTGGGGCTGACCAGGGTGACCTACCACAGAAGACTTATCTGAAGTATGTGTCTGACATGAGAAGAGAGTTGAAAAAGACTTATAAATTAGCTGGGGTCATGGCTGCCAAGTAGAATCAAAGGAATAAGAGGAGGTATGATCAAAAGGTTAGGTTCTTCCAACTCATGCTGGGAAATCGAGTTCTCATAAAGAATTTGGGGCTACCTGGAAAGCATAAGTTGGCTGACCGCTGGGCAGCTACGGCCTATGTGGTGGAGAATCAGATGCCAAACCTATCCTTCTTGCATATGTCCCTTTCCAGTCAACTTCAGCCAGTTCCCCTCTCATGCCATTGTAATTTCCTTTATTCCACTGAAATACCGACACATTGGATTTTACTTTTTCCCTCTCAAATTTCAATGTGAACTCAATCATATTGTGATCACTGTTCCCTAAGCGTTCCATAACCC
Organism: Mobula birostris; assembly: GCF_030028105.1. Classification (NCBI taxonomy): domain Eukaryota; kingdom Metazoa; phylum Chordata; class Chondrichthyes; order Myliobatiformes; family Myliobatidae; genus Mobula; species Mobula birostris. Next base: position 27,235 of record NW_027277295.1, on the reverse strand, counting down.
TAAGCCCTCTTTTCGCCTCCAGATCATTGCACAACACCCAATCCAGCACAGCCGATCCCCTAGTGGGCTCAACAACAAGCTGTTCTAAAAAGCTGTCCCTTAGACATTCTACAAATTCTCTCCCATGAGGTCCAGTACTGGCCTGGTTTTCCCAATCCACTTTCATGTTAAAATCTCCAACGATTATCATGGCATTGCCTTTCTGACACGGCTTTTCTATTTCCTGCTGTAATTTGCAATCCACATCCTGGCTGCTGTTTGGAGGCCTGTATACAACTGCCATTAGGGTCCTTTTACCCTTGTCATTTCTTACTCAACTCATAGAGACTCTACACCCTCTGATTCTATGTCATCTCTTTCCAATGATTTAATATTATTTCTTATACACAGGGCCATACCACCCCCTCTGCCTACTAACCTATCTTTCTGATACACTGTATATCCTTGGATGTTCAGCTCCCAATGGCAGCCATCCTTTAGCCAAGTTTCAGAGATGGTCAAAATGGCATATTTGCCAATCAATAGCTGAATTTCAAGATCGTCCATTTTATTCCTTATGCTGCGTGCAGTCAAATATCACACTTCCAGTCCAGTATTTGCTGCTTTCTGTTTTAACTGCACCACACAGTCCAGTGAAAAGCAATGTCTAAAATAAAATAAAATAAAGATAGAAGACTTTGGAAGTATTAGGTCAGGCCACATCTGTGAAGAAGAACAGAGTCAATATAGCCAAACAGAGCAATATAGCCTGACCTGCTGTGCATTTTCAGCATTTTCTTCTCTTGATTATTTTCTATTCCTACTCACCCAACCTTAGCCAGAGAATTAAGTATAATGTTAAATGGGAAGGCTCTATTTTGACTAAGAAATCAAAAACCAGAAACATTCATCTAAATTAAATGGTACAAGAAATGAGAAAATGAGAAAAACATTCTCCCACTGGGGTCTAGAAAACACTAACTGTCCCAGTGGGGGCAGGAACAGACTGATTCTCTCACTGGTGGCTGGAACCCACACATTCTCACACTGGGAACTAGTACACACTGATTCTCCCATTGGGATCTAGAACACAGTGATTCTCTCACTGGGGTCTAGAACACACCAACTCTCCCACTGGAGTCTAGAACACACCGATTCTCTTACTGGGGTCTAGAACACACTGATTCTCACACTGGGTTCTAGAACACATTGAATCTCCCACTGGAGACTGGAACTCACTGATTCTCACACTGTGGTCTAGAACACGTTGATTCTCCCACTGGAGACTGGAACTCACTGATTCTCACACTGGGGTCCAGGACATGTTGATTCTCCCACTGGAGACTGGAACTCACTGATTCTCACACTGGGGTCTAGAACACACGGATTCTGCCACTGGGGTCTAGAACACACTGATTCTCCCACTGGAGACTGGAACTCACTGATTCTCACACTGGGGTCTAGAACCACGGATTCTGCCACTGGAGACTGGAACTCACTGATTCTCCCACTGGGGTCCAGAACACACTGATTCTGCCACTGGAGACTGGAACTCACTGATTCTCCCACTGGGGGCTGGAACACACTGACTCTCACACTAGGGTCTAGAACACGTTGATTCTCCCACTGGAGACTGGAACTCACTGATTCTCTCTCTGGGGGCTGGAGAACGCTGATTCTCTCTCTGGAGTCCAGAACACACTGACTCTCCCACTGGGGTCTAGAACACGTTGATTCTCCCACTGGAGACTGGAACACACCGATTCCCCCCCCCCCCCCCGGGGACTGGAACACACTGATTCTCTCTCTGGAGTCCAGAAAACACTGATTCTCCTACTGGAGGCTGGAACACACTGACTCTCACACTGGTTCTAAAACACACCAACTCTCCTACTGGGGGCTGGAGCATACTGATTCTCACACTGGAGACTGGAACTCACTGATTCCTCTCCTCTCCCCCCCCCCCCCACCGGGGACTGCAGCACACTGATTCTCTCTCTGGGGTCCAGAACACACAGATTTTCCCACTGGGGGCGGGAACACTATGATTCTCCCACTGGGGGGTAGAACATTAGACCATAAGACCATAAAACATAGGAACAGAATTAGGCCATTTGGCCCATCGAGTCTGCTCCACCGTGGAGAGGCATTCTGACAGGCTGCATCACTGTTTGGTATTGGGGGGGGGGCTACTGCAGAGGACTGAAAGAAGCTGCAGAGGGTTGTAAATATAGTCGTCTCCATTCTGGGTAGTAGCCTACAAAGTATCCAGGACATCTTCAAGGAGCGGTGTCTCAGAAAGGCAGCGTCTGTTATTAAGGACCGCCAACACACAGGGCATGCCCTTTTCTCATTGTGACCATCAGGTAGGAGGTACAGAAGCCTGAAGGCACACACTCAGCGATTCAGGAACAGCTTCTTCCCCTCTGCCATCCGATTCCTAAATGGACATTGAACCCATGAACACTACCTCATTTTTTTAATATATATTATTTCTGGTTTTTGCACAATTTTTAATCTATTCAATATATGTATACTGTAATTGATTTACTTATTTATTCATTATTTTATTTTTTTACTATATTACGTATTGCATCGAACTGCTACTGCTAAGTTAACAAATTTCATGACACATGCCGGTGATAATAAACCTGATTCTGATTCTGATTCAATCATGGAACGCATTGATTCTCTCACTGGGGGTTAGAACGCTCTGATTAAAAGGATGGTAGCAGCTGAAAACTTCATCACATTTAACATGTAGTTGGTTGTGAAACTGAAGAGCTGTGACCTGCAAAACCAGGAACCTAATTAAAGAAAGTGCGATTATGCTGGTTAGCTCTTCATGGGCTAACAGTAACACGGGGTGGGGGGTGGAATATGTAAACCAGGTTAATTAAATCCAAAGGTGTAATGTCAGAAAGCTCTACCTGTGGAGGGATGAAAACGAGGTTTACCAAAATTTTTAAAAAACAGAACTTGGGGGGGGAAGAAAAGCTACGTGAGAATGAGGCATGGACAAGTGACCAAAACTCAGCAAACTATCAAAACTAACTAAAGATAAAAACTGTTAAAAGTAGAGTTAAAAACGTCAACACGAAAAAGTGGAGTTATTAGCTAATATCTCTACCCTACTTACTAGAAATCCTTAGGGTAGAAACCCCTGGAGGAGAGACGATATCAATAAAAGATATATTGAAAGCTGCAGCTATAACGAGCACCAGCTATAGCGAGATAATATCAGCAGGGACAGTGTCTAAGATCTCTACCGTGTAACTGGGAATTAGTTCTGTTAAATGACACCAGGAGATTTGGTGAGTTAAAACACACTTACTGTTCCAAATGTTAATTTGCGTGTGAAATATGTTCAGAAATGTTGTTACTGAGAAATATTTGGAAGTGACAATGTGATATTGAGTTACCTTGAAATAGAAAATAGAATGTGTATAAAAACTTAAATTTGTAATCCTGTTGTATAGAGGTCAGATTTCTTTTGTGTAAGTATTGTGAATTGACTTTCTATGGATGACCCACCATTTCATCCAACAAACCGAGAAACAAGATGGCAAGCCGCCCGAGATCGAAGAACCAGCGCAGGAATGAATTAATGTAGAGGATTTAATAATTTTATTTCTCTTTCGAAGAATCTGAATTTGAGTTTCTGGAAGAACTGATTATTTTTGCAAAGACTTTGATAAGTGACTGAATGAAACTTACTTTGTTTAGAAGTTGTGATGTTGGAGAATTTGTCATGAAAGGAGTTAAACTGTATATATATATTTTTTTGATGTTGAATTTTAATTTGTAAACATACTGACCTGAAGTGAAACTGAAATTAACCATAATACAGGTTTCCCCCGCTATCCGAATGTAGAGCGTTCCTATGAAACCTTTCGTAAGCTGAAACGGCGTGAAGCGAAGAAGCAATTACCATTAATTTATATGGGAAACATTTTTGAGCATTCCCAGACCCAAAAAATAACATACCAAATCATACCAAATAGCACATAAAACCTAAAATAACACTAGCATATAGTAAAAGCAGGGATGATATGATAAGTACACAGCCTATATAAAGTAGAAATAATGTATGTACAGTGTAGTTTCACTTAACAGAATCCGGAAGATTTAGCCAAAACTGATTTGTAGAAAAAAATTTGTAGAAAGTGCAAGGCTTCACGGTCATGGTGGTCTTTCTTAGGGTAAACACAAGTTTAAAGCGGGTGCCTTTTTTCGTAAAAGTGAAAATCCTCTTCGGATTTCTTTCGGTTAGCGAAAACAGGTACTAATGTAAGTCTTTCGTAAAAGCGAAGTGGCGTAAAGCGAACTTTCGTAAAGCAGGGGACACCTGTACATAAGAATAGGAATTAATTAGTTTCCTAACTAACTAGGGATAAATAGAAAGGCAATTGTTAGTCTCTAAACCTTTAAATAGGGAGTAACATTAGATCTAATTACTTGGAGAAATTGGAGTAACAAAGGTTATTCTAACGAATCTCACTGATTCTAACTAAACGGGGAATTTGGTTTTCATTTGATATCTGAGACTTAGAACCTAAGACAGAACGTTGGAATTTTGAATTGTTCTTACTCATGTAAATATCTTGTATAACTTGCTATTTTTTATAAACAAAATTTACCTCCAGAAGTGTGTGTTTTCTATTCACTGCCTCCTTCCAAAACCTAGAGCTTCTGATGGTCTACTAGCACCTGGTGTAGTGCTATGTAATTTGACTTTTCTCATGAAGAGTGCGGCGACCAGCCACACAAGATAAGACAAGAACTACAAAGGTGTTACAAGTGTCTGCATGATTCATTCATGCACAATAGGAAGAGAACGGAAATTGCTGGAAACACTTAGGAACGCAGGCAGCATGGATCAGGGATCTTCCTGAACACATCCTCAAGAAACATTTTGAAGAACAGCCCCAATCTGAAACATTAACTGCTTCCCTTTCTACAGCTGCTGCCTGACCTGCTGAGTATTTTTAACATTTATTTTCCCTCCGATTTCCAACAACTATAGCTGGGTTTCATTTTAATTCACTCTTCCATCTCAAGCATCTTCACGCTTCCTACTCAAGCATTGCCTCCACCATCCCCAAAAGATTTGTGTCCCGTGACTGTTTTAATTGGGTCTCACTACGTCCAAAGGTATTACAAATTTTACTCTTTTATAGTTTGTGCAAGTACAAAGATCTGGGAGGGTCACAGGTAACAAACATCATAAGGTGGACTGTCAAATTGAAAACATGTCAGAATAGAGCATGTTTGGCTTTTACATAGGGGGGGAATATATAAAAGCAAGAATCATGTAATATTACAACTTGGTTAATCACTGATTAAGCCAGATTGTCTGCAATGGCAGATCTGACACTTTTGCAATAATGTCAAGATCTTGGAGAAAGTGCAAAAGAGATAAATCAGATTGGTAGCAGTGTAGAGCGAATACATGTTTGTGAAGACTTTAAAGAAACAGAGATAGTTTGCCTCAAGCCAAAAGGATCAGAGGGAATTACAATGATCACCAGCTTAGCACTACCTGATTTGATAGTGCCCCTGGTCCTTTAGTCCAAACACTCACAGGCACGTTGCCCTGATGCTTCAATAGATACTCGCAAGACAGCGTACTGCTGTGCCAGAAACATGCTGGATGTGTTGAAAGCTGCTGTCTCTCCCTATCTTTGTTTCACTGAACAGTCCTCCCAGCTTGGAGATTTCTCTATGGCAACGTTCAACAGTGATTGCTGGCAAGTAAGCTTGTTACCATGGAGAAATCTCTAAATTGGAGAATGCAGAGAAGTAAAGAGAATACAGGAGCTTCCACCATCCTAGAATCTGAGCAGATTAGAGCAGGGGCTGTCCGGTCCTACGCTCACTGTGCCAACCAGGGTGCAATGCAGTGGTCCACATCTCAGTACTGGGCAGCCTTTCCCCATGTGCTGAATCACCCAACAACTGCCTCTCTACACCTACACCATGGGACGCCAACAGATCATGCCAAATTCCTGCCATAGCTGTTTACAGCAATAGGGAGGACAAGAGTTTGTAGCAGATTATTAGCTGAACAGTATTGTTAATATTGCACCTCTCTAAACCTCATATATAATTAGCCTCTCTAGTCTCAAATTCATCAGGGCTCTTGTTAACGGGAGCTTCAAGTGTAACAGAGGTGCTATAGCTGGGCTTTCATCGAGTAACTAAAAAAAATTTGTCTGCTGCCAGATCATTAGGAGCCAAGGAGAAAATTTACAACAAATTCAAAAAGAACCAGAGGGAAGGATTTTTTTTTTCAGATGGGAGAATCTGGAAAGCACTATCTGAAAATATGGTGGAAACAGAATTAATGCCAACTTTCAAGAAGAGTTAGATATACACTTGAGAGGGAAAATAAAATGAAGAACTTTGGTGAAAAGTATACAATAGACTATGCTCTCAAAAGATCAAGCCCCCAGAACACTGGACTGAATGTATTTCTTCATCTCAACATGTTTCTATTATATAAATACTCAACTATCTGTCATTGAAAACATACCCTACACTTCAGCATGCTCCACATGAATGAGCCCTGTGTTCCTTTGGCAATGAGATAATGAATGTGAACTGAACGACACTACTCTATACAGTGAGCTCGATCTTCTGCTGCAGTAAGAGGCCTGGATGCCAGTATAGCTCAATGAAGACAGCGTGTGTACCAGCTGTAAATGCTAATCCCTACACCAGATTGAAAAAGAAAGGTTAGGCAATGAGACATACAAATTATCATTGGTTAACCAGTAAAGGTCCTTAATGATCAATCTCTACAACCAAAAGATTTTAAAACAGAATTACATGGGGTCTTTACAGATTTAAAGGCAAATAATATCAAAAATGGCACAATAAACCTTTGTAATAATGCACATGCATAAACAAAAACTGCATTACTTTGTCATGTTGTGGTCAATTGAACTCAGTACCATGGTTCCTTACAGTGAGGAAGTATAACATGGGGATGAGGACATTCTCAGAAAGGCAAAGAAGAACAGATTCTTCAACTGGATGTGGCTCAAAGCAATATTGTGAGAAAGCCTGTTGAGACATCCAGAGTTAAAAGAAGCAGGAAACAGATTAATACAACATGGAGACACAAGACTAGTTTTGGATTCTTGTCATTGATAACGCAGAAACATTTTACATATAAAAGTTAAAGCCTTAATCCCCTCCAGCAATGATTTTAAGATTGCTAAAATCTTTCAGAAGCACCTCTGATGTTCACGTATTTTAATATGTTTGTATTTTAATGACTATATTGATCTATTTTTTACAATCTATGTAAAGCACTTTCAGCCTGCATCTTAATGCATGAAAGGTGCTATATTAACAAAGCTACTATGATTATTATTGCAGTTTATTTTGTCTCAGCTCAAGCTGATGAAACCTCATTTCTCAATTGCTAGGAACTTTCAGACTATTCTAGTGGTGTTTAGTATTGTGGTTTTCTGAAGATTTACATAAATATTGCCGTGTAGCTCTAATTGTTTAATGCTATTGTGTAGTGACTTTGGGATGACATCAGTTGTAGATACTATTATTGGGAGAATCTATACCCTGTTCATGTTTCAAAGTCATGCAATTTCCTCTTTTAATTCAGCATATTTCTGGTGTGTTTCACTTACTGATTTATTTAAGTTATGCATGTTTGGAATGGCTATATCTACTAAATAACTCATTGTTGCTTGCTTATCCTGTGTTATTATATCCAGATGGTTATTTTGAATTGTCCTTCTGTAATAACTGATCAGTCATAATATAATTTGTGGGATTCTGACTCTAAAACTGGATCAGGCTTATATTTACAGTAAGGTGCGATTTCATTTATGAGTTTGTATTTTAAAGCAAGATTTTGGTGAGTGATGTTTGCCACTTGGTAGTGCCTGTGTAAGTAATCAGATTGTGTTAAACTGCTATGAGATCCTTCAATATGTTGGATTGTTTCTGCTTTTTCTCCACATTTTCTACATTTAATGTCTTGAATTTGTTGGTCTTTTATTATGTATTTTTGATCATTTTTTGTGTTAACCACCTGGTCCTGTCTTGCCACAAGGAATCCTTCTGTTTCTGGGAAGAGATCTCCAACTCTGAGCCAGGCAGTCAACACTTCCTTGTCGACACCTAGTCTGCTCAGGTCATGGGGATGTTTTCCATGGAGGGTCGTGCTCTTCCATTGGTTAACTTTTCCTTCAATTATGATACTGTCCTCATTTTTCTGGATTGTGCTCTCATTTCAGTTTAGTAATGTGTACCTCTTATCAGAATTGCATATGCTTGTGTAGAGTGCTGATTCCTGTTTTCATTGATGAAAATATATCCTTAGAAGTTTTATCTGACGGTTGTGTAGATTTTCAATGTCCTTTATTCCTTTTCCCCCTCTGTCCTAGGTAGTCTCAATCTAAGCACATTCAAATGTACATAATGTTTTCTGAAATTTGTCATTTGTTCTTATTTTTCTTTGTAAATTTTCCAGATCAGTTCCAGACCAAGATATTATGCCAAGAGAATATGTTAATATGGGCATAACAAATATGTTTATTGACTTTGTTATATTTTTAATTTGGTTGATTTTCTTAAGCCTTGATTCTGTCAAATGTTTTTTCCTTTATCGCACTTTGATTTATTTTCTTTGCTTGTTGCTATCCCAGACACTAGGATATGATCCCAGATCATATTCATCCATCGGTTGTATTGTATCCTGCTGCTCTGTTTTGTATTCTATTAGCTCCATTGCACATTTCTTTATGTTTAACGTTCTGCATTTATCAAGTCCAAAGTTTATGTTTATATCTTTCACAGAAACATAGAAAGATAGAAAACCTACAGCACAATACAGGCTCTTTGGCCCACAAAGTTGTGCCGAACATGTCCCTACCTCAGAAATTACTAGGCCCTCCATTTTTCTAAGCTCCATGTACCTATCCAAGTCTCTTAAAAGAGACCACTGTTGACGGCAGCCCATTCCATGCACTCATCACTCTCTGAGTAAAAAACTTACCCCTGATATCTCCTCTGTACCTACTCCCCAGCACCTTAAACCTGTGTCCTCTTGTGGCAACCATTTCAGCCCTGGGAAAAGAGCCTCTGACTATCCACACGATCAATGCCTCTCATCTTTTGAAAATAGTTCTATTATTTAAATTAATTGTTTTAGCTTAATTGATAAAGGAGCATGTATAGAAGGTGCATTAAGGTATAGCTTATTGCATTGTTTCTGATTTGATGCCCAAATTTTTTTCCAATTCAGTAAATTAGAGAGTGAGTTTAAAGCTAGACAGAACCAGGTGGCCTTCAGTGCCTCAAGTTATTTTAATAACAGTGGCTGTTCTTTTTTGGTTGTTAATCGATAGGGTGATTACAGTACTCCCATACTTCATCAGCTGGTGCAGGAATTTCACAAGTATTGGGTGCAGTTTATATATATTAAGAATGAGTGTGGCACAGAGTCAAATGCCTTTTGGTAGTCAATATAGCAACCTGAAAGCTTTCTGCTTTTCTGCCTGGCTTGATCTAGAATTATGGAATCTCTTATCAGATGTTTTTTTACATCCTTTCATATTCTTACAGCATCCTTTTTGCTCTTCTATAAGTATATTGTGGTTATCTAAGTGAGTGGTGATCAGTTGCAGGATACATGATGTTATAATTTTAAATATAGTTTACAAACAGGTAATAGGATGATATTTTGATGGATCTTTTGTGATTTCCCCTTCAGGTAAAAGATATGTTTTACCTTCTGTCATGAATTCAGGCACTTCTTCAGGATTTTTAAGAAAATTGTTAATATCCATTAATAGGTAGGGATGAAGGCAAGTTAATTTTTATCCCAATAATTATGAATATTATCACAGCCAGTACTTCTTCAGTTGTGGGTGTTTTTTATAACCTCTTTCAGGATATACATTGTAACTTCAGGTATTTGTATTTCTTCATTCCTGTGTTCCTCCCTAACCAGCTTGCTTTTTGATTCTGCATCACTCTGTTTGACCAGATATTAGACCAAAAGTCCATTATTTCTGTGCTTGTTGGTAATTCTGTGCTGGGGTTGGTGACATTTTGGTGCAACAAATTTATTAATACCATATGTACAACCTAATTCATTCATTATCTTTCTTCATTTTAAATGAGTCAATTCCACAAAAAAAATCCTGCTGCGATTGGGATTAGTGGGGAGAAGAAATAGACCATCTCTCTGAGCCATAATGTTTATTAGATTAATAAGGCAAGCATTATCCCACCAACTTGCTCCTGTCGTATAGATAATTACAAGATACTTACAGTAGGGGAGACACAAGAGAATGCAAAGAAATCTGGGACAATATACAAACTGCCAGAGGAACTCAGTGAGCCAAACAGACAAATTGTCTATGCTTCGGTTTGATGCTCTGCGTCAGGACTGAGAGCGAAAAGGGAAGACAGCCAGTATAAAAGGGAGGGGGGCTGGGAGGTGGCAGGTGGACTAAGGAGGTGTGAAGGATGATGAGCTGGGTGGGTAGGGGGGGAGAAAGACAGAGGCAGGTGGGTGACAGTTGGGAAGGATGCAGGCATTGAAATCTGAGGCAGTGCAGATGTAACCCACATGGGGAAGAACCAGAAGTGGATTAGACGGGGGCTACCTGAAATTGGAAATCTACAACGCACACAGAGTAGGAGGTGACACACATCAGGTTTGCATTGTGCCTCACCCTAGTAGCCAAGAATGTTGAGGACTGATAGATTGGTACAGTAAGATGTTTTACACAAAGTATTTTAGTGACTGCTTAAAAATCAGTGAATAAAATCAAAGTAACATTGCTAGAAATGAAAAGTGGCCAGAATAAAAATACAAATCAACTAAAAATGAGTTCAGAAAAATCACTTATATAAGCACAAAATGAAACAATGAGGATTAAATAAATATGTGTCAGAAAGACAAATGACAGAAAGATAAACTTGGTTTACATTTTTCAGTTCTCTTCAGAATGGAGAGGAATACAAAAAATGCAGCAAAGACTTTTAACAAGAACTTGCACGAACATTCTAAATAACATCCAACAGCACATAATATAAATAAATAAAGGCATCCGTTAGTCTTGCGAGACCATGGATCTGCGCCTGGTTAGTCTTCACTCTCCAGGGCGCAGGCCTGGGCAAGGTTTTATGGAAGACCAGCAGATGCCCATGCTGCAAATCTCCCCTCTCCATGCCACCGATGTGGTCCAAGGGAAGGGCATTAGGACCCATACAGCTTGGCACCGGTGTCATTGCAGAGCAATGTGTGGTTAAGTGCCTCGCTCAAGGACACAACACGTTCCCTCGGCTGGAGCTCAAACTTAATATACATTTTTACTTAACTAAGTTTGATATATCTCAAATTATAGCAAAAGGTCAGGGTAATTTTATTGTAGCCATAATGCCTGTCCAGAACTTCAATGCTGAGGATTGTCATTCTGAAACTGATGGACAAATTAACCCTTTCCAATGATTGAACACTGCTATTGGTTTTTATGTATTGTACTAAACGAATAGGTGGTCCATGATGCTCACTGACAGGACAGAACTGAGTATTAAAGTAACAATTGTGTGGTTCTAAAAGATCTTGAACCTCATAAACAGAATACATTTACACTGGGAACAATTTAAACCAGCCTTGTGGGAAGAGGATATGAAAAGCATGGGAAGTTAAAAAGGTGAAGGGTGGGAGATGAGGGGCAATATTTTCATATTTGGATTTAGGGTTTAGAACTGACAGCAGGCGGGTGGAAGAAATACAAGTGGGACAGTAATTTTGTGGTAATGATCATAATCAAGTTTGCTTTAGCGTAGTTGTTGAAAACCATAAAAACATCCAAACAAAGGTTCTACAAGAGGTCAGGGCCTAATTATAACATTGTGGATTGATTCAGCAAAATTGGGCTTTGGCAAATTAGATCGAAAAGCGAGTAATGGTTAACGAGTGTTTTTGTGATGGGAGTAGAGTTCATTTGGGCATGGAATTTGTTTCCTTGATTTTCATAGTATTTATTAACGATGCAGACTTTTATAGGTAATTTTATAGATGACAGCAGATGATATAAAAATGAGGTGCATGGAGGACAATGAAGAGAAAATCATTAAACTGCAGGAAGAAATAAATGATTTGGGCACTTGGGCAGAAAATTGTCAGGGGAATTTAGATCCACAGAAGTGGAAACTATTGTATTTGAGTAGAAATATAATTAGGCGTATATTGAGTAAAGTGCTATAGGTAAGCCTAGTAATTTCTAAGGTAGGGACATGTTCGGCACAACTGTAGGTTCTCTATGTTTCTATGTTTCTAAAAACTTGAATACATACTCATACAACCTTGAACAATGGCACTAAGTGTTAGAAGGTAGGACTAAGCTGCTGAGCTCTTTTTTACATGTAGAAACATGATTTGCTAGATCGTATAGTAAAACTTCAGCTCTGATCTTGCTGGAAACTTCACAGATGAGTCTTTTACTGAGGTGGTCACACCCAGGGTGTGGGCTTCAGATAGTAGATAGGTGGCCACCAGGAGAGGTAAGGGGAGAAAGCAGTCAGTGCAGGGTTCCCCGGGGGCCATTCCTCTTCAGCAACAAGTACACCCCTTTGTATACTGCTGGGTGCGGGGGGGGGGGGGGGGTTCAGGAAAGACTGATCTATCGGGGTACAGTAGCAAAGCCAGGCCAGTGGCACTATAGCCAGCTGTGAGTCTCAGCACACAAGGGTAAAGTCAGGCAGAGTGATAGTGACAGGAGACTCAGTAATGAGGGGACAGACAGCAGATCCTGTGGCCACAAAAGGGAAGCCAGGGTGGTGTGTTTCCTTCCAGGGGCTGGGGTCTAGGATGCTGCTGAGCAGCTGCAGATGATTCTAAAGTGAGCAAACAGAGGTCATGGTGCTCATTGGCACCAATGACATAGAAAGGGGAAAGAGATCCTGTACATTGACCATAGGGGGTTGGGGAAGAGGCTGAAGAACAGGACTTCCAGGATAGTAATCTCGGGATTACACCCAGTGTCACGTGCTAGTCGAGGCAGGAATAGGATGATAGTACAGATGAATGAGTGGCTGAGGAACTGGTGCAGGAAGCAGGGTCTCAGCTTCCTAGATCATAAGGAGCTCTTCTGAGGAAGGTACGATCTGTACAAGAAGGACAGTTTACACCTGAACCTGAGGGGGGCCAATACCCTTGTAGGCAGCTTTGCTAGAACTGTTGGGGAGGATTTAAACTAAGTTGGTAAGGGAATGGGAACCAGAGTGATACAGCCAGGGATAGGGCTGTTGGTTTAGAAGCACAGATGTTGTGTAGTGACTGTGAGGAAGGACAGGCAGACGATAAAGCAAATTTGCAGTCAATGGGATGAGCTGAAATGTAACATGGGGGTAAAATCAAAAAGGGTGATGAATACAGGACTGAATGTGCGCAAGAATGGAATAAGGTAGATTATCTTGTAGCATAGTTAGGGATTGGCAGATATGATGCCGTGGGCATCACTAAGTTATGGCCGAAAAAAGATCATATTTGGGAGCTTAACATCCAAGGATACACCTTGTATCAAAAGGACAGGCAGATAGGTGGAGTGGCGGGGCTTGGGGGGAAAGGGAGGGAGGTGGTGTGACTCTGTTGGTAAAAAATAAAATTGTGCTGGATCCCAAGAGAGGGAATTTGAAAAATACTTACAAGATGACTTTTTAGAGCAGTTGGTGGTTGAGCCCGTTAGGGGAAAGGCAATTTAGAATGGATGTCATGTAATGAAGAAGATTTGATTTGGGAGCTCAAGGTAAAGGAACCTTTGGGAGTCAGTGGTCACAATATGATAGAATTCATCTTACAGTTTGAGAAGGAGAAGATAAAGTCAGATGTATTAGTATTGCAGAGGAGTAAAGGGAATTACAGAGGCATGAGTGAGGCACCACCCAACATTGATTGGAAGTGAACACTAGCAGGGATGATGGCAGAACAGCAACGACTGGAATTTCTGTGGATAATTCGGATGGTGGAGGATGGATTCATCCCAAAGATGAAGGAATGTTCTAAAGGAAGGATGAGGCATCGATGGGTGACAAAGGAAGTCAAAGACACCATATAGTAAAAGAGAGGACATATAATACAGCAAAAATTAGCAGGAAATTAGAGGATTGGGAAGCTTTTAAAAATCAACAATAAGCAATGAAGTAAAAACACAAGGAGAGAAAAGGTGACATAAGAAGTCAAGTTAGCCAAAAATGTCAGAGGAATCCAAAATCTTTTTTTTCAGATTTACAGCACTGTGCAAAAGTCTTAGGCACTTATAAACAGCTAGAGTAATTTTATGTATCACGTTGTACTGTTGCTGCAAAAAGAAATCATGATATATGCTGCATGATTGACGATAAACTTGATCCACCTATGTGTCTCTATTGTGGACTGAGAGTGGGAAGGGGGCAGGGAGAGGGGAATCATGGATGAGAAAAGGGGAAGAGAGAGGGGCGGGAGTGGGAAGCACCAGAGGTACATTCTGTAATGATCAATAAGCCAATTGTTTGGAATCAAGTGACCCTGCCTAGTGTCTCAGAGCTGGGTGTGTCTTCACCCATGCCTCACCCCACCCCTGACACTCTTTCTCTGCCACCTGTCCCATACCCCTCCCGCGGCACTCCACCCTCGCCATTCCTAAGAGTTTTTTCTCCTGCCAGACTTAAAAGCCATCTTACCACACCACATTGACAAATACAGTACTGTGCAAAAGTCTTAGGCACCCTAGCTGTAGATACATGTCTAAGATTTTTGCATAGTACTGTACAAAGAGTAAAAGAGGCAAGATTGGATATTGGACCACTGAAAAACTACATTGGAGTAGTACTGAAGTAATAATGGGGGAAAAAGAAATGAGAGATGAACGGAATAAATATTTTGCATCCGTCTTCACTGTAGAAGATATCAGCAGTATGCCTGAAATTTGAGTGTTGGGGGGGTTAGAAGTGAGTGTCATTGCTACTACTAAGGAGAAGATGCTTAAGAAGCTGAAAGGTCTGAAGGTAGATAAGTCACCCGGATCAGATGGATTATACTCCATGGTTCTGAACGAGGCAGCGGAAGAGATTGTGGAGGCATTATCAATAAACTTTAAAGAATCACTAGTTTCTGAAATGGTTCCAGGTCACTGGAAAATTGCAAATGTCACTCCACACTTTAAGGAGGGAGAGAGGCAGAAGAAAGGAAATTACAGGCCAGTTAGCCTAACCTCAGTGGTTGGGAAGAAGCTGCAGTCTATTATTCAAGATGAGGTTTCAGGGTACTTGGAAGTGCATGATAAAGTAGACCAACATCAACATGGCTTCCTAAAGGGGAAGCCTTGCCTGACAAATCTGTTGGAAATCTTTAACAAAACGAAAGGCAGGATAGACAAAGGAGAGTCAGCAGATGTTGGTCATTTGGATTTCGAGAAGTCAGTTGACAAGGTGCCATACATGAGGCTGCTTAACAAGATAAGAGCCTCTGATACTGCAGGAAAGACACTGGAACGGATAGGTTGGCTGAGTGGCAGGAGGCAGGAGGCAGGGTTGAAATAAAGAGGGCTGATTCTGGTTGGCTGCCGATGATAAGTGGTGTGCTGCAGGGGTTGGGATTGGGGAACGCTCCTTTTCACATAACACGTCAGCAACTTGGATGATGGAATTGATGGCTTTGTGGCCAGGTTTGCAGACATTACGAAGTTATGTGGAGGGGCAGGCAGTTTGAGGAAGCAGAGAGTATGTAGAAGGACTTGGAGATTATATTAATGGGCAAAGAAGTGGAAAATACATAGAATACATAGAAAACCTACATCACAATACAGGCCCTTCAGCCTACAAAACTGTGCCGGACATGTCCTTACCTTAGAAATCACCTAGGGTTACCCATAGCCCTCTATTTTTCTAAGCTCCATGTACCTATCCAGGAGTCTCTTAAAAGACCCTATTGTATCCGCCTCCACCACTGTTGCCGGCAGCCCATTCCACGCACACACCGCTCTCTGTGTAAAATAAACTTGCCCCTGACATCTCCTCTGTACCTACTTCCAAGCACCTTAAAACTGTGCCCTCTCATGCTAGCCATTTCAGCCCTGTGGAAAAAGCCTCTGACTATCCACACGATCAATGCTTTTCATCATTTTATACACCTCTCTCAGGTCGCCTCTCATCCTCCGTTGCTCCAAGGAGAAAAGGCCAAGTTCACTCAACCTATTGTCATAAGGCGCGCTCCCCAATCCAGGCAACATCCTTGTAAATCTCCTCTGCACCCTTTCTATGGTTTCCACATCCTTCCTGTAGTGAGACGATCAGAACTGAGCACAGTACTCCAAGTGGGGCCTGACCAGGGTCCTATATAGCTGCAACATTACCTCTTGGCTCCTAAACTCAATCCATGATTGATGAAGGCCAATGCACCGTATGCCTTCTTAACCACAGAGTCAACCTGCGTAGCTGATTTGAGTGCCCTATGGACTCGGACCTCAAGATCCCTCTGATCCTCTACACTGCCAAGAGTCTTACCATTAATACTATATTCTGCCATCATATTTGACCTACCAAAATGAACCACTTCACACTTATTTGGGTTGAACTCCATGTGCCACTTCTCAGCACAGTTTTGCATCCTATCAATGTCCTGCTGTAAACTCTGACAGCCCTCCACACTATCCACAACACCCCCAACCTTTGTGTCATCAGCAAATTTACTAACCAATCCCTCCACTTCCTCATCCAGGTCATTCATAAAAATCATGAAGAGCAGGGGTCCCAGAACAGGTCCCTGAGGCACACCACTGGTCACTGACCCCCACACAGAATATGACCCATCTACAACCACTCTTTGCCTTCTGTGGGCAAGCCAGGTCTGGATCCACAAAGCAATGTCCTCTTGGATCCCATGCCTCCTTACTTTCTCAATAATCCTTGCATAGGGTATCTTATCAAATGCCTTGCTCCAAATGTTCATAAATCCTGCCTCTCAGGATCTTCTCCATCAACTTACCAACCACTGAAGTAAGACTCACTGGTCTATAATTTCCTGGGCTATCTCTGCTCTCTCTTTTGAATAAGGGAACAACATCCGCAACCTCCAGAACCTCTCCCGTCCCCAAAGATCATCACCAGAGGCTCAGCAATCTCCTCACTCGCCTCCCACAGTAACCTGGGGTACATCTCATCCGGTCCCGGTGGCTTATCCAACTTGATGCTTCAGCACATCCTCTTTTTTAATATCTACCTGCTCAAGCTTTTCAGTCCAATGCAAGTCATCCCTACAATCGCCAAGATCCTTTTCTGTAGTGAATACTGAAGCAAAGTATTCATTAAGTACCTCTGCTATTTCCTCCGGTTTTCCACTGTCACACTTGATCGGTCCAATTCTCTCACGTCTTATCCTCTTGCTCTTCATATACTTGTAGAATGCCTTGGGGTTTTCCTAAATCCTGTCCGCCAAGGCCTTCTCATTGCTCCTTCTGGCTCTCCTAATTTTATTTTTAAGCTCCTTCCTGTTAAACTCATAATCTTCTAGACCTCTATCATTACCTAGTCTTTTGAACCTTTTGTAAGCATTTCTTTTCTTCTTGACTTGACTAGCCTTTGTACACCACGGTTCCTGTACCCTACCATCCTTTCCCTGTCTCATTCGAACATATTTATGCAGAACTCCATGCAAATATCCGCTGAACATTTGCCACATTTCTTCCCTATGTTTCCCTGAGAACATCTGTTTCCAGTTTATGCTTCCAAGTTCCTGCCTGATAGCCTCATATTTCCCCTTACTGCAATTAAACGCTTTCATAACTTGTCTGTTCCTATCCCTCTCCAATGCTATGGTGAGGGGGATAGGAACATTTATTTTTCAACATATACAGCTCTCGTTACATGCACATGCATTTCAACTCTGAGTGATTATGCAGAAAGTTTGAAGTTAATAACTCATCTCCTTCTACCTTCAGCGACAAATTTATCAATCACCCCTGCTGTGGACCACTTTCTGGAGGTCCAAGACGCCGACTTCTACAAAAAAGGGATCCATATGCTCCACGACTGCTGGACTAAGTGTGTAAATGTAGGAAAAATAAATGTGCTAGGTTTTCTAAAATTGACTCCTTCTATCTTAGGCCACGAACTTATCAATCACCCCTCATAATGTAGGGAAATGGAATATAGTGTACAGAAATTAAAGGTGGAATAAATAAAGATGTTGACTATTTTTATAACAGGGAGAAAATTCAAAAATCAGATGTGCAAAGGGACTTGGGATTCCTTATGCAGGATTCCCTAAAGGTTAACTTGCAGGTTGATTTGGTGATGAGGAAGGCAAAAGCAATGTTAGCATTCATTTCAAGAGACTAGAATACAAAAGCAAGGATGTAATGCTGAGACTTTATAAGGTATTGGTTAGATTGCACTTGGAGTATTGTGAACAGTCCATTTAGAACAAAGATGAGAAGGAATTTCTTTAGCCAGAGGGTGCCAAACCTGTGGAATTTAACGGCACAGTTGGCTGTGGAGGCCAATTCATTGGGTATATTTAAAACAAAGGTTGATAGGTTCTTGGTTAGTCAGGGCATCAAAGTTTATGGGTAGAAGGCAGGAGAATGAGGTTGAGAGGGGAAATAAATCGGCCATGCTGGAGTAAGCTTGATGGGCCGAGTGGCCTATTTCTGCTTCTATACCTTATGGTCAAGTGATATCAGATAACAGGGTGTGGTATCAGATGGACACAAATCATTGTGCACAGATGACTGTTCTGTCCTTTATGTTAGTGTTAATGTTTTTAATTAATCTCACCCGCCTGTTCCTTCACTACATTCTAGAAGTTATTTGATGTTTATCCCACACTCCTTTGAAAATCCTATCAAATTGACTTCCATCCACTCTGAATTGTAATTACCACCAGTGAGAATAAATATTTTCCCATGATTCCCAGTCCCCTTGCTTGTTGTTTCCTCAGAGCAGAAATAGTTTTTTTTACTTTAAACTGTTGTTCTGGTAGAGAAAGAATGAGCATCAGAATCGGGTTCAATATCAAATTCTCAAATGTCATGAGGGTTGTTGTTCTGTGGCAGTAGTAAATGGCAATACATAGTTTAAAAAACAATAAGGTACAATAAGAAGTATGTATAAATAATCAAACTAAGTAAGTAGTACAAAAATAGAGGGAAAAACAGTGGATTCTGGTTAATTGGGACACATTGGGGCCAGTACATTTCGGCCCAATTAAGTGGCTGCCCCAATTAGTCGAAGTTTCATGGAAATAGTTAAAAAAAGACAAACTACTGTTTGACTGAGTGGTAAATTAGGTATTTAAATGAAATACAGAACAAATGAGAGCACTATCAACACTGCTGAGGTTGTCCATCGTACCTGGTGATGGGGCAATTCCACTCTCTTGGCCTCAGTCCAGGTCCAGTGGTACAACTGGACGTCACAACGGGGGTCTTCCCTGGTTACAGTGGATGACCATGACTTTTTCTGTGCCTCGTCATGCTCTTCAGTCTCAACATAATGAAGCAGAACCGCCTTTCTGACCATTGGATCTCACTGTAGGTCTCATCCGTTCAGTCCAATGGTGTTGTCTTCGCATTCTAGGACAGGCATATCCCTATCTCACTGGGGCATGACACCCACCAGCCCCCTTTACCTGCTTTAGCCTGCCTGTCGAAGCATTGTATCAGGGGTATGGCCCCAGTCACAGGCAAACAGCTACGTTGGGCCAAAGGCGAGAGCTGGGTGTCCACTGGAGACCAAAGGTAACATTCAAGATGATTGTTACTACAGTCAAATTCTTTGTAGTGCCTAACTTGTTGAAGTAGTGAAATCCTTTCATTTTCATTCTTGGCCATTTTTGACATTTCCAACTCCATAAGACCATAAGACATAAGAGTTTAATTAAGCTGTTTAGCCAAGTGAGTCTGTTCTGCCATTTCATCATGTCTGATCCATTTCCCTCTCAACCCCATTCTCCTGCCTTCTCCCCATAACCTTTCACACCCTGACTAATCAAGAACCTATCAGTCTCTGCCTTAGATACACACATGACCAGGCCTCCACAGAGCTGCCTATGGCAACAAATTCCAAAGAATCACTACCCTCTGGCTAATTCCTCCTCATCTCTATTCTGAATGGACGTCCCTGTATTCTGAGGCTGTGCCCTCTCATCTTAGACTTTCCAACCATAGGAAACATCCTCGCCATATCCACTCTAACTAGGCCTTTCAACATTCAATTGGTTTTATTGAGATCCCCCCATCATTCTTCTAAATTCCAATGAGTAAAGGCCCAGAGGCATTAATCGCTTCTCATATAATAAGCCATTTATTCACAGAATCATTCTCATGAACCTCCTCTGAACCCTCTCTAACGTCAGCACATTCTTTCTTAAATAAGGGGACCTAAACTGCACACAATACTCCAACCAAGGACTCACCAGTGCTTCATAAGGCCTCAGGATTATGTCCTTGCTGTTATATTCTAGTCCACTTGAAAATGAATGCTAACATTGTGTTTGCCTTCCTCAACCACTCTCCAAGTACTCAGAAACCATATCCTTAACAATCGACTTCAACATCTTCCAACCACCAAAGTCAGGCTAACTGGCCTATAATTTCCTTTATTCTGTTTTCCTCTCTTCTTAAAGTGTGGAGTGACATTTGCAATTTTCCAGTCCTCTGGAATCATTCCAAAATCTAGTGATTCTTGAAAGATTATTATTAATGCCTCCACAATATCTTCGGCTACCTCTTTCACAGCTGTGCAGTGTAGTCCATCTGGTGCAGCTAATTTATTAATCTTCAGACCTTTCAGCTTCCCAAGCACCTTCTCCTTAGTAATAGCAACTGCCCCTTGACACTCCTGAATTTCTGACATACCTTCCAAAGTGAAATCTGACTCAATCTGTTCATAGACATATTTTTTACTTGCAAGGAAAAACACCTCCACTCTTCATGGATGACAGGCTGCTTCTGATTTACAGTTTACAAATTTCATTTTTTATACAGGTATTCTTTAGCTGCTAACTGTTCTAGAGGTCAACTCCTCCACTGCAGTATAGCTGCAGTACTCAATACCACACAGTATATTAATCTCCCTTAGTTTCACAATGAACAATGATCAGGACATCACATGCCTCTTGCCACATCACACACTTAGCAAAGCACTCTGGGATTATACAGGTTCCATTTTGTCACATTGCAAGATTAAGTACATAAGAATATTGGTTTTGAATATATTTCCACGCTACATACACAATAAGGCTACAAGAGCAGTCAGGGGCTCAGAATCATGCAGCGAGAAACTCTTCCTCTTAACTTTTCAAAGCCTATTTACTATATACAAAGCTCAAATCAGGAGTCAAGTCAAACTTATGGCCCAAGTTTCCATTTTCAACCTCACTGCTCTAGGACATAGCTCGTTTAGACTGGACAACTTGCTACATAGTGGATGGCTCCCTTTGGAATTTCTCCTTCTTCTTGGTTGCTATCATATCCAATATCACTATGGCCTTCTCTTTTAATGTTTGATTTATTACAGACTCTCTCCAGAGAAGTCATATGCAAGTAATGGCAACCCAAACTATAGTATCTCAGCTATGGCCTCAATCCTGTGACTGTGTGGGTTTTCTCTGGGTGCTCCCACGATCCAAAGATGTACCAGTTGGTAGGTTAATTGGTCATTACAATTTTCCCCGTGAACCAGGGGTTTGGTGGGCGGCATCGCTCAATGGGCCAGAGCTGTCTATTCAGCAATGTATCGCAATAAATAAATAAATGACGACACTCTTTGGAATGAGTTATTTTTTTGCTGAAATCTGATAGTTTCCTATTCCCTATGTCCCTCTTATTCAGTTTTCTAGATCTTTATTATTTTCTAAATGCAGCTTGGATTGCTACTGCATTAAGAACCTTGTTGCATTAAAAGGTTTTGTGTTCCTCTCTCTGCCACATTTTAACTCCTGTTTTTGGGGCAGCCTGAAAATTATAGTTGTAGCTGCCTTTCCCTTTTGTGAGAATCTGTTTCTGATATGAATTGTACGTTATCAATAACTGCATTGTTGCCTCTTTTAAAGTGTTGATTTCTTACTTCCTCTATCAAAAGACTGTTACCTGGGCCAGAACCATTTTCATTAAAATTTAATCAAACATTTTCAAAATTATTTCAAAATACACCAAGTTTCAAAACTGAATAACGTTGGACGGTACAGCACAGGAACAGGCTGTTTGGCTCACAATCGAACTAATTAAATTAGTAATCAAATGGCCAAATAACCTAATCCCTTCTGCCTACATGATGTCCATATTCTCCCATTTTCCTCACATTCATGTGCCTATTTAAACATCTCTTAAAAGACCCTAATAAATCTGTTTTAGCACCACCCCAGGATGCACAATCCAGGCACCCACCACTCTGTAAAAAAACTTGGTACTCACGTCTCATTTCCTTCAGCCACTATTAGAAACGCATGCATGCCCCTGGATGAAACACCCTACCGTAAAGAATAATGTTTTCCACTCTGATCAGAAATCACTGAAATAGTAAACAAGTCACATAGACATCAGAAATTATCAATGCCAAAGTACACATAGCCACTATTGTTGTTGCCCTCATCTACACCTCCTCCATTTCCCAGACGTCCGTGCTCACCCCACCTTCCCACCGATTTAGGAGTGATAAAATTCCTCTTGTCCTTACCTACCACCCAGTGAGCCTCCTCATCCAACACACCATCCTCTGCAACTTCCACTAATTCCAAAGAGATCCTACCACTAAACGCATTTTTACATCCGCTCTCATCTCCACTTTCCGCAAGGATCATGCCCTCCATGATTCCCTTGACCATTCATCCCTCCCTGCTCATCTCAAATCAAAATCAAATCAGATCAAGTTTAATTATCATTCAAACCATACACAAATATGGCTGAACAAGACAGTGCTCCTCTGTGGATAGGGTGCAAAACATTCAAAATAGTGAGTAATTTCATTCAAAATAGTGAGTAATTTCATTCAAAATAGCAAGCAATGAGACATATTCACTCAAAAAAAACATACATACAGTCCAAGAGCCTGAGCAACGATGTCCGGTAATGGATGGTACAGTCTCCCAGCAGTGTGCAGACGCGTGCAACCCAACCTGTTATCCCACTGCTCGAACACTGGAGGGCAGCACTGATGCGCAAGGCTGGGCCCCAGCCTAGTATGAATGCCACGCTGTAATGCTTCTCACCTGGTCTGCAGTAGCAGACAAGCTTGAGGCTCAAGGCTTGGTCCTCAATACAACTGAGGCTACACAGCTCCCATGTTGTTTTTCCCTCTACCAGACAAGGGTAACCCCAGGTCTGCAGCCGCAGAGTCTTGCGGTTGCAAGTGAAGTGTCCGAGGCAATCAAATCAACATGTTTATACCGCACTGACTTCAACGATTTCAACTCACGGGCAGCTACACAGTCTGCAACCAAATCGGCTCCTCTGTACACAATCCAGCTTCTCCGATATGCCAACCATCTCCTTTCCCGATATCCCGATCGGCTCCTTCTCCAACATCCCATCCAGCTCCGCCGCTGACAACAGTCCAGCCGCTCCAATCACTGAGCGGCCCTGGTGTGGAGGGGCCCTGCAATATTCAAAGTTCTTGGAGTATATTTGTCTTTGGATCCGAAAATTCTAATTTTACAAAGAAAACGGCACCCTTGGTTGGCCCCCGAGAGGCTGTCACATTCGTACGTGCCGCCATCTCACTGGAATCTTCCCTCCCAGCACTTAACCCCGCAAGCAGCCTAGGCACTAAATTTTCCCTCCCTCACCTCCATCTGGTGCCCCACAAAGTCCAATGAGGCCATCCTTCACCTGCAAATCTGCTGCAGTTGTCTATTGTACCTGGTGCTCCTGATATACCCTCTCTACATTGGCTAAACCCACCGTAGATGTGGGCACCGCTTCCTCGAGCACCTCCTCGCCATCTGTCAAGTGGCAGAACTTCCCAGTGGCCAAACATGTTAATTCCAACTCTCATTCCAACACAGCCCCCTCTTGAGGCTATCCTCAGGGTGGAAGAGCAACACCTTATATTCCGTCTGGGTAGCCTCCAACCTGATGGCATGAATATTGATCTCTCCTTATGTTGACTTATTTCCTCCCCCCCCCTTCTATTCCTTTCTCTGGGTACTTACCTCTTCTCACCTGCCTATCACTTCCCCATGGTACCCTTCTCCTTCCCTCTCTCTAATGATCCATTTTCCTCTCATATCAGCCATTTACCTTTCCCATCCTCCTGGCTCCACCTGCCACCTTCTAGCTATCCTCTTTCCCCTCCCCCACCCTTTTATTCTGGCCATTTCCCCTTCCTTTCCAGTCCTGACGAAAGCTCTCGGCCCAAAACGTCAACTGTTTATTCCTCTCGGTGGAGCAGCATGACCTGCTGAGCTCGCCCAGCATTCTGCACGCTTCGCTTCGGATTTCCAGCATCTGAAGAATTCCTTGTGCACACAACCTGTGCTGGCTTTTGACAGATGATACCAACATTACTGATCTACTTGTCCTTCCATTAGAAACAATTTTAAACCACTGAAGCCCATTTTTCCTGCCTCATTCAATACTGCTTTATTGTAGCATTGTCTTCCATTCCGTTGTGATAAGAGAATCCAGTTGAGTATGTGATGCAGTCATTTATTTTGGACTGCCTCAGATAGACTGAAGGAAGAGGTTGGGAGGACCAATTGTAAATTTGTAAACTCCAGTGACTCTGGGCAAAAACCCATGGCAAGATGGCAGGAGAACATTGAGCTGTTCAAACACAACACATACCCAGTTCTGTGAGTCTTTCATCTGATTCCAAAAATTATTCTCTGCCAAATAATTAAATCCATCACTCATGAATGTAATCTTGTGCAGAGAGTATGTCAAAATCTATGTAAAATTATTACACACAAAGAACATAACTGATCACGTGCTTAAGAAGGAGGTGCATTTCCAACTGTCCTTCAATTAACTTAATTTTTTTGCATATGAATTTGGCTCAATACAACATTGGCAAGCCAGATTTACATTGATATATCACAGGTATTAAGGGAGAATTAGTAGATATTAAACATCCTAAAACCATAAGGTCAGCTGGTGGAGCAGTGACATCAGTGCCGGACTCCGGAACGTAGGTTCCCGGGTTCGAATCCAGTTGGGCCGCTCCCGAGTACGCTTTCCATCCGTGCCGGGTTGAGTGTTGAGCTCGCAACTCGACCTCGTAAAATAAAGAAAAATACAGCAAAATGTCTGTGCGAGGAGAGGTGCCTTTCGATTCACGTCTTGTAAGGCATGAAAATGCCCGACACTGGCCTCTCAGGCCTGAGTCGACGTCATCCTCATCATCATCATCATTAAGACCATGAAAGACACTACATAAATGCATTTTTTAACCCTGTGAATTTGTTCATTGTTATTCACTTCAATTGTTCGCATGATTTTATATTTTTTTCTTTATTTCTCTTGGCGTCAATTGTTGGTCCTTTATTTTTACTGTTATTTTTTAATTGGGTTCTTTTGGGTTTCTTACTTTGTGGCGACTTGCGAGGAAGCAAGTCTCAAGGTTGTATAATTTATACATTCTTCAATAATAAATGTGCTCAAATCCTGAATTAATGAAGTATGAAGATACATTATTGCTCTGTACCTACAGCAGTAGTGTAATTTTGGTAATAAGGTGAAGGTAGTTTACTTGCAAGATACCTTAGATTCTATCACAGCCTCTGTGAAAGCCTTCAGCATGGTCAAATGATAAGCAAAAACTAAGCATTTCAGTTTCTCGTTTTCCAGCGTTATTTTAATGTCATCTTTCACTGGTCCTGCCTAAAGCAGAAACATGTTTAAGTCTGCTTATTATTAATACAGATAAATATCACAATGATGAATATTAAGATAATTCCATAAATCTACCCAAAACCACCAGGCAATTACACAATTAGTCAATAAAATGCTATTTAATGAAATAAGGAATTCAAATCAAATATTTAAACTAAGTTAGCTGATTGATAATCACAGCTTTATGAACAAGTATTTTACATTCCACATCATTATGTGATGTGCAGTTCATCTGTGCTATGCTTAAGTCAAGTAACGAGTCTGAATAACTTGCGATTTATAAAAGAAAATGCCTGCTATGGAAATCAATGAATAAGATGTAAGTATTATTTCCATATAAATAAGCATTAAAAACATAACAAACCATATCACAGGAATAACATGAAGGGATACACAATAATACTTTAGGTATTCAGAGAGTCACCAATATAACTGAGATATATATTCTTACGTCTAGTTATACAAATCACTAAATTTGTTTACAAATGAAGTTCAAAATCAATTGAAGTGCTTCTAAAATGGCACCAGTTTAATCGATAATCCGTTACTAACTTAGGCGAAGATTGCTTGTGTGACCCTCAGGCTCGGCCAGCAGGTGCTCGTCTAGGGGAAGGCAACTCCTGGCCCTGCCAAACTGAGAAATCTCGCTTGTGTGGATGCTGTGTGATGTGTTGCCCGGTTACAAATCCGTGCCACAAAATATCAGATAGTACACCATATGCAATTAGCTGATTGAACTTTATAAATCTTAATCTGAATATAGGGCTAGTAAAGAAAATAAAAAGAAAAAGGGCCCATTTTAAGGAAAAAGTCAAAAGTGCACGTTGGAGCTCACTGATACGGCCATTCATCAACCATCAACCTCCTCCGAGCGTCACTGACCTTCGGACCCTCACTCCCGGTCCACTCCATCCGGTGCTCTTCCAGCTCCCTCCACACCTGTCTTCCTTCTTCTCCTCTCACCGACCAAAAACCCGTGAAAATCTCTCCTCCAGACTCACCAGAAACAACAACATTTCTCTCATTGGATAGTGCACACATTCCAAGCTCTGTTATCTCCATCATAACCCACACATTGCTGCCATGGAGAAATCATTACATTAGCAGTGGAACATTACAGTGCATTACATTCTCCCCCTACCAAATTTAGTCATGTCCTCATGTCTTTGAGATAATTTGCCAACCCTTCCGGCAAAACACAAAGTCCAGTCCAGGTGTAAAAGGCAGTGACATAGCTCCCTTAAACGGTAGGGGTCACTCTCTGTTCCACTGGTGCTACATAGGCCAGCCTACAGGGTGGTCTCCTAATTCTCTGAGACCTCCGCACCCCCTCATCTAACTCTTCAGGTTCAAACACTACTGGGGGTACTTCCGGTCTACCTGGCGAGGCCTCCCCTGCA
>NW_027277294.1:0-29694 GCF_030028105.1 Mobula birostris | reverse complement strand
ACTCCAAGTTTTCTCCCCCTCTCCTCCTCACTCCACGTTTAACCCCTTCTCCTCCTTACTCTACGTTTACCCCCCTCTACTCCTCACTCCTCCTTCCCTCCCCCTCTCCTCCTCGCTCCATGTTGACTCCCCCTCTCCTCCTCATTGCACGTTCAACCAACTCTCCTATTCAAACCACGTTTACTCTCCCTCCCCTCCTCACTCCACGTTCACTCCCGATCTCCTCCTCACTCCAGCTGCACTCACCCTCTCCTCCTCACTCCACGTTCATTCTCCCTCTCCTCCTCATCCACCTTCACTCCCCCATTTCTCCTCACTCCACGTTCAATCCCCCTCTCCTCCTCACTCCGCCTACACTCCCCCTCTCCTCCTTGCTCCACCATCACTCCCCCTCTGCTCCTCACTCCACGTTCACTCTGCCTTCCGTCCTTACTCCACGTTCACTCTGCCAATCGTACTCACTTCACGTTCACCACCCCCCTCTCCTCCTCACTCCACGTTCACTCCCCCACTCCTCCTCACTCCACGTTAACTCTGCCTCTCGTCCTTACTCTACGTTTACTCCCCCTGTACTCTTCACTCCACCTTCACCCCCCTCTCCTCCTCGCTCCACCTTCACTCCCCCTCTCCTCCTCACTCCACGTTCACTCCCCCTTTCCTCCTCACTCAACGTTCACTCCCCCTCTCCTTCTCACCACCTTCACTCCCCCACTTCTCCTCACTCGACGTTCACTCCCCCTCTCCTCCTCACTCCACCTTCACTCCCGCTCTACTCCTCCCTCCACCTTCACTCCCCCTCTCCTCCTCACTCCACGTTCACTCCCCCTTTCCTCCTCACTCCACCTTCACTCCCCCCTCTCCTCCTCACTCCACGTTCACCCCCACTCTCCTCCTCACTCCACCTTCGCTCCCCCTCGTCTTCATTCCACGTTCACTCCTCCTCTCCTCCTCATTCCACCTTCACTTCCCACTCCTCCTCACTCCAGCTGCACTCCCCCTTTCCTCCTGACTCCACGTTCACTCGCGCTCTCCTTCTCACTCCACCTTCGCTCCCCCTCTACTCCTCACTCCACGTTCACTCCCGCTCTCCTCCTCACTCCACCTTCGATCCCCCTCTCCTGCTCACTGTACGTTCACTCCCCCCTCTTCCTCACTCCACCTTCACACTCACTCTCCTCTTCAATCCAGTTTCCCTCCCCTCGCCTCCTCACTCCACGTTTACCCCCTTCTCCTCCTTACTCCACGTTTACCCCCTCTACTCCTCACTCCAACTTTACTCCCCCTCTACTCCTCACTCCACGTTTACCCCTCTCTCCTCCTCACTCCACATTCACTTCCCCTCTCCTCCTCATTCCACCTTCATTGTCCTCTCCTCCTCACTCCACGCTCACTCCCCCTCTCCTCCTCACTCCACCTTAACTCGACCTCTCCTCCTCACTCCACCTTCACTGCGACTCTTCTCCTCACTCCACGTTCACTTCCCCTCTCCTCCTCACTCCACGCTACTCCCCCTCACCTCCGCACTCCACGTTCACTCCCTCTCTCCTCCTCACTCCACCTACAACCCCTCTCTCCTCCTCACTCCACGTTCACTACCCCTCTCCTCCTCACTCCACGTTCACCTCCTCTCTCCTCCTAACTCCACCTTCACTCCCCCCTCCTCCTCACTCCACCTTCAATCCCCCTCTCCTCTTCATTCCACACTCTCTCCCCTCTCCTCGTCACTCCATCTGCACTCCCCTTCTCTTTCTCACTCCACGTTCACTCCCCTTCTCCTCCTCACTCCAAGTTCACCTCCACTCTCCTCCTAACTCCAACTTCACTCCCCCTCTCCTCCTCACTCCACATTCACTCCCCCCCTCTCATCCCCACTCCACATTCACTCTCCCTCTCCTATTCACTCCACGTTCACCTCCACTCTCCTCCTCACTCCACCTTCAATCCCCCTCTCCTCTTCAT
Organism: Mobula birostris; assembly: GCF_030028105.1. Classification (NCBI taxonomy): domain Eukaryota; kingdom Metazoa; phylum Chordata; class Chondrichthyes; order Myliobatiformes; family Myliobatidae; genus Mobula; species Mobula birostris. The sequence goes on along the minus strand of NW_027277294.1, from coordinate 27,735 downwards.
TCCCCCTTCACTCCCCTCTCCTCCTCACACCATCTGCACTCCCCCTCTCCTCCTCACTCGACGTTCACACACGCTCTCCTCCTCACTCCACCTTCGCTCCCTCTCTCCTCCTCACTCCACCTTCACTCCCCCACTCCTCCTCACTCCACGTTCACTCCCGCTCTCCTCCTCACTCAACCTTCACACTCACTCTCCTCTTCAATCCAGTTTCCCTCCCCCTCTCCTCCTCACTCACCGTTTACCCCCTTCTCCTCCTTACTCCACGTTTACCCCCCTCTACTCCTCACTCCTCCACTACCCCTCTGCTCCTCGTTCCATGTTGACTCTCCCTCTAGTCCTCACTCCACGTTCACATCCCTCCCCTCTTCACTCCACGTTCACTCTCCCTCCTCTCCTCACTCCACCTTCACTCCCGCTCTCCTCCTCACTCCACGTTCACCCCATTCTCCTCCTCACTCCACGTTCATTCTCCCTCTCCTCCTCAATCCATCATCGCTCCCCCTCTACTCCTCACTCCATGTTCACTTCCGCTCTCCTCCTCACTCAATGTTTACTCCCCATCTCCTCCTCAGTCCACGTTCACTCCCATCTCCTCCTCACTCCCCGTTCACTCTGCCTCTCGTCCTTACTCCACGTTCACTCCCCCTCTCCTCCTCGCTCCACTATCACTCCCCCTCTCCTCCTCGCTCCACCTTCACTCCCCCTCTCCTCCTCAATCCACTTTCACTCTGCCTTCCATCCTTACTCCACGTTCACTCTGCCTCTCGTCCTTACTCCACGTTCACTCTGCCAATCGTACTCACTCCACGTTCACACCCCCCTCTCCTCCTCACTCCACCTTCACTCCACCTCTCCTCCTCACTCCACGTTCACTCCCCCTTTCCTCCTCACTCCACCTTCACTCCCCCCTCTCCTCCTCACTCCACGTTCACCCCCACTCTACTGCTCACTCCACCTTCGCTCCCCCTCGTCTTCACTCCACGTTCACTCCTCTTCTCCCTCTCATTCCACCTTCACTCCTCACTCCTCCTCACTCCAAGTTCACCTCCACTCTCCTCCTCACTCCACCTTCGCTCCCCCTTTCCTCCTCACTACACGTTCACTCGCGCTCTCCTCCTCACACCACCTTCGCTCCCCCTCTACTCCTCACTCCAAGTTCACTCCCGCTCTCCTCCTCAATCCACCTTCGCTCCCCCTCTCCTGCTCACTGTACGTTCACACCCACTCTCCTCCTCACTCCACCTTCGCACTCACTCTCCTCTTCAATCCAGTTTCCCTCCCCCTCGCCTCCTCACTCCACGTTTACCCCCTTCTCCTCCTTACTCCACGTTTACCCCTTCTACTCCTCACTCCTCCTTTACTCCCCTTCTACTCCTCACTCCACGTTTACCCCTCTATCCTCCTCACTCCATATTCACTCACCCTCTCCTCCTCATTCCACCTTCATTGCCCTCTCCTCCTCACTCCACGCTCACTCCCCCTCTCCTCCTTCCTCGACCTTCACTCCACCTGTCCTCCTCACTCCACCTTAACTCCGCCTCCCCTGCGCACTCCACGTTCACTACCCCTCTCCTCCTCACTCCACGTTCACCTCCTCTCTTCTCCTAACTCCACCTTCACTCCCCCTCTCCTCCTCACTCCACCTTCAATCCCCCTCTCCTCTTCATTCCACCCTCTCTCCCCTCTCCTCTTCACTCCATCTGCACTCCCCTTCTCTTTCTCACTCCACGTTCACCTCCACTCTCCTCCTCACTCCACCTTCAATCTCCCTCTCCTCTTCATTCCCCCTTCACTCCCCTCTCCTCCTCACACCATCTGCACTCCCCCTCTCCTCCTCACTCGACGTTCACACACGCTCTCCTCCTCACTCCACCTTCGCTCCCTCTCTCCTCCTCACTCCACCTTCACTCCCCCACTCCTCCTCACTCCACGTTCACTCCCGCTCTCCTCCTCACTCCACGTTTACCCCCTTCTCCTCCTTACTCCACGTTTACCCCCTCTACTCCTCACTCCTCCTTCACTCCCCCTCTTCTCCTCGTTCCATGTTGACTCCCCCTCTAGTCCTCACTCCACGTTCACATCCCTCCACTCTTCACTCCGTTCACTCTCCCTCCCCTCCTCACTCCACCTTCACACCCACTCTCCTCCTCACTCCACCTTCGCACTCACTCTCCTCTTCAATCCAGTTTCCCTCCCCCTCGCCTCCTCACTCCACGTTTACCCCCTTCTCTTCCTTACTCCACGTTTACCCCTTCTACTCCTCACTCCTCCTTTACTCCCCTTCTACTCCTCACTCCACGTTTACCCCTCTATCCTCCTCACTCCATATTCACTCACCCTCTCCTCCTCATTCCACCTTCATTGCCCTCTCCTCCTCACTCCACGCTCACTCCCCCTCTCCTCCTTCCTCGACCTTCACTCCACCTGTCCTCCTCACTCCACCTTAACTCCGCCTCCCCTGCGCACTCCACGTTCACTCCCCCTCTCCTCCTCACTCCACCTTCAACCACTCTCTCCTCCTCTCTCCACGTTCACTACCCCTCTCCTCCTCACTCCACGTTCACCTCCTCTCTTCTCCTAACTCCACCTTCACTCCCCCTCTCCTCCTCACTCCACCTTCAATCCCCCTCTCCTCTTCATTCCACCCTCTCTCCCCTCTCCTCCACTCCATCTGCACTCCCCTTCTCTTTCTCACTCCACGTTCACCTCCACTCTCCTCCTCACTCCACCTTCAATCTCCTTCTCCTCTTCATTCCCCCTTCACTCCCCTCTCCTCCTCACTCCATCTGCACTCCCCCTGTCCTTCTCACTCGCCGTTCACACACCCTCTCCTCCTCACTCCACCTTCACTCCCCCACTCCTCCTCACTCCACGTTCACTCTGCCTCTCGTCCTTACTCCACGTTCACTCTGCCTCTTGTCCTTACTCCACGTTCACTCTGCCTCTGGTAATTACTCCACGTTCACTCTGCCTCTCGTCCTTACTCCACGTTCACTCTGCCAATCGTACACACTCCACGTTCACAACCCCCTCTCCTCCTCACTCCACCTTCACTCCACGTCTCCTCCTCACTGCACGTTCACTCTCCCTCTCCTCCTCACACCACTTTCACTCCCTCTTTCCTCCTCACTCCAAGTTCAGTGCCCCACTCCTCCTCATTCCACGTTTACTCTGCCTCTCGTCTTACTCCACGTTAACTCCCACTCTACTCTTCACTCCACGTTCACTCCCCCTCTCCTCCTCACTCCACCTTCACTCCCCCACTTCTCCTCACTCCACGTTCACTCCCCCTTTCCTCCTCATTCCACCTTCACTCCCCCCTCTCCTCCTCACTCCACGTTCACCCCCACTCTACTCCTCACTCCACCTTCGCTCCCCCTCGTCTTCACTCCACGTTCACTCCTCTTCTCCTCCTCATTCCACCTTCACTCCCCACTCCTCCTCACTCCAGCTGCACTCCCCCTCTCCTCCTCACTCCAAGTTCACCTCCACTCTCCTCCTCACTCCACGTTCACTCGCGCTCTCCTCCTCACTCCACCTTCGCTCCCCCTCTACTCACTCCACGTTCACTCCCGCTCTCCTCCTCACTCCACCTTCGCTCCCCCTCTCCTGCTCACTGTACGTTCACTCCCACTCTCCTCCTCACTCCACCTTCACACTCACTCTACTCTTCAATCCAGTTTCCCTCCCCATGCCTCCTCACTCCACGTTTACCCCCTTCTCCTCCTTACTCCACGTTTACCCCTTCTACTCCTCACTCCTCCTTTACTCCCCTTCTACTCCTCACTCCACGTTTACACCTCTATCCTCCTCACTCCCCCTCTCCTCCTCATTCCACCTTCATTGCCCTCTCCTCCTCACTCCACGCTCACTCCCCCCTCCTCCTTCCTCCACCTTCACTCCACCTGTCCTCCTCACTCCACCTTCACTCCGCCTCACCTCAGAACTCCACGTTCACTCCCCCTCTCCTCCTCACTCCACCTTCAACCACTCTCTCCTCCTCTCTCCACGTTCACTACCCCTCTCTTCCTCACTCCACCTTCAATCCCCCTCTCCTCTTCATTCCACCCTCTCTCCGCTCTCCTCTTCACTTCATCTGCACTCCCCTTCTCTTTCTCACTCCACGTTCACTCCCCTTCTCCTCCTCCTCACTCGAAGTTCACCTCCACTCTCCTCCTAACTCCAACTTCACTCCCCCTCTCCTCCTCACTCCACATTCACACCCTCTCTCCTCCTCACTCCACATTCACTCCCCCTCTCATCCCCATTTCACATTCACATTCTCTTCACTCCACGTTCACCACCACTCTCCTCCTCACTCCACCTTCAATCCCCCTCTCCTCTTCATTCCCCCTTCACTCCCCTCTCCTCACTGCATCTGCACTCCCCCTCTCCTCCTCACTCGACGTTCACACACCCTCTCATCGTCAGTCCACCTTCGCTCCCCCTCTCCTCCTCACTCCAACTTCACTCCCCCGCTCTTCCTCACTCCACGTTCACTCCCGCTCTCCTCCTCACTCCACCTTCACACTCACTCTCCTCTTCATTCTAATTTCCCTCCCCTCTCTTCTTCACTCCACGCTTACCCCCTTCTCCTCCTTACTCACCGTTTACCCCCCTCTACTCCTCACTCATCCTTCACTCCCCCTCTTCTCCTCGTTCCATGTTGACTCCCCCTCTAGCCCTAACTCCACGTTCACATCCCTCCACTCTTCACTCCGTTCACTCTCCCTCCCCTCCTCACTCCACCTTCACACCCGCTCTCCTCCTCACTCCACGTTCACCCCCACTCTCCTCCTCACTCCACGTTCATTCACACTCTCCTCCTCACTCCACGTTCATTCACACTCTCCTCCTCAATCCACCTTCGCTCCCCCTCTACTCCTCACTCCATGTTCACTTCCGCTCTCCTCCTCAATCCACCTTCGCTCCCCCTCTACTCCTCACTCCATGTTCACTTCCGCTCTCCTCCTCAATCAATGTTTACTCCCCATCTCCTCCTCACTACACGTTCACTCCCCTCTCCTCCTCACTCTAGCTTTACTCCTCCTCTCCTCCTGACTCCACGTTCACTCCCCCTCCCCTCCTCACTCCATCTTCTCTGCCCCTCTCCTCACTCCAACTTCTCTACGCATCTCCACCTCACTCCACGTTCACTTCCCTTCTCCTCCTCAATATACTCTCACTCCCCCTCACCTCCGCACTGCACGTTCACTCCCCCTCTCCTCCTCACTCTACCTTCAATCACACTCTCCTCCTCACTCCACGTTCACTCCCCCTCTCCATCTCACTCCACGCTCACTCCCCCTCTCCTCCTCGCTCCACCTTCTCTCCCCCCTCCTCCTCAATCCAGTTTCGTTCCCCCTCTCCTCCTCACTCAACGTTCACACACCGTCTCCTCCTCACACCACGTTCACTCTGCCTCTCATCCTCACTCCTACTTCACTCCCCCTCCCTTCCTCGCTCAAGCTTCACTCCCCCTCTCCTCCTCACTCCACGTTCACTCCCCTCTCCTCCTCACTCCACCTTCACTCTCTCTCTCCTGCTCACTCTACCTTTACTCCCCCTCTCCTCCTCACTCCACCTTCACTCTCCCACTCCTACTCACTGCACCTTCACTCTCCCTCTCCTCCTCACTCCTCGTTCACTCCCCCACTCCTCCTGACTCCACCTTCAATCCTCCTCTCCTCTTCATTCCACCCTCACGTCCCTCCCCTCGTCACTCCATCTGGACTCCCCCTCTCCTCCTCACTCCACGTTCACTCCCGCTCTCCTCCTCACTCAATGTTCACTCCCCCTCTCCTCCTCACTCCAAGTTCACTCCCACTCTACTCCTCACCAAACGTTCACTCCCCCTTCCTCCTCACTCCACATTCACTCCCCCTCTCATCCCCACTTCACATTCACATTCTCTTCACTCCACGTTCACCTCCACTCTCCTCCTCACTCCACCTTCAATCCCCCTCTCCTCTTCATTCCCCCTTCACTCCCCTCTCCTCCTTACTGCATCTGCACTCCCCCTCTCCTCCTCACTCGACGTTCACACACCCTCTCATCGTCACTCCACCTTCGATCCCCCTCTCCTCCTCACTCCACCTTCACTCCCCCACTCCTCGTCACTCCACCTTCACTCCCGCTCTCCTCCTCACTCCACCTTCACACTCACTCTCCTCTTCAATCCAATTTCCCTCCCCTCTCCTCCTCACTCCACGTTTACCCCCCTTCTCCTCCTTACTCCACGTTTACCCCCCCTCTACTCCTCACTCCTCCTTCACTCCCCCTCTTCTCCTCGTTCCATGTTGACTCCCATCTAGTCCTCAATCCACGTTCACATCCCTCCACTCTTCACTCCGTTCAATCTCCCTCCCCTCCTCACTCCACCTGCACTCCCGCTCTCCTCCTCACTCCACGTTCACCCCCACTCTCCTCCTCACTCCACGTTCATTCACACTCTCCTCCTCAATCCACCCTCGCTCCCCCTCTACTCCTCACTCCATGTTCACTTCCGCTCTCCTCTTCAATCAATGTTTACTCCCCATCTCCTCCTCACTACACGTTCACTCCCCCTCTCCTCCTTACTCCACCTTCACTGTCCTCCCTCCTCACTCCATCTTCTCTGCCCCTCTCCTCCTCACTCCAACTTCACTACTCCTCTCCACCTCACTCCACGTTCACTTCCCCTCTCCTCCTCACTATACTCTCACTCCCCCTCACTCCGCACTGCACGTTCACCCCCCTCTCCTCCTCACTCCACCTTCAATCACACTCTCCTCCTCACTCCACGTTCACTCCCCCTCTCTATCTCACTCCACGCTCACTCCCCCTCTCCTCCTCACTCGACGTTCACTCTGCCTCTCGTCCTCACTCCTACTTCACTCCCCCTCTCCTCCTCGCTGCACCTTCACTCCTCCTCTCCTCCTCACTCCACGTTCAGTCCCGCTCTCCTCCTCACTCAATGTTAACTCCACCTCTCCTCCTCACTCCACGTACACTCCCCCCTCGTCCTCACTCCACCTTCACTCCCTTTCTCCTCCTCACTCGACGTTCACTCGCCCACACCTCCTCACTCCACGTTCACTCCACCTCTCCTCCTCGCTCCACGTTCAATCTCACCCTCCTCCTCACTCCACGTTCACTCCCACACTCCTCCTCACTCCACATTCACTCTGCCTCTCATCCTTACTCCACGTTCACTCCCCCTTTTCTCTTCACTCCACCTTCACTCCCCATCTCCTCCTCGCTACACCTTCACTCCCCCTCTCCTCCTCACTCCACGTTCACTCCCCCTTTCCTCCTCACTTCACGTTCTCTCCCCCTCTCCTCCTCACTCCACCTTCACTCCCCCACTTCTCCTCACTCCACATTCACTCCCCCTCTCCTCCTCACTCCACCTTCACTCCCGCTCTCCTCCACACTCCACCTTCGCTCCCCCTCTCCTCACTCTACGTTCACTCCCCCTCTCCTCCTCATTCCACCTTCACTCCCCTCTCCTCCTCACTCCAGCCTCACTCCCCCTCTCATCCTCACTCCACTTTCACCTCCACTCTCCTCCTCACTCCACCTTCGCTCCCCCTCTCCTTCTCACTCCACGTTCACTCCCGCTCTCCTCCTCATTCCACCTTCACTCCCCTCTCCTCCTCACTCCAGCTGCACTCCCCCTCTCATCCTCACTCCACGTTCACCTCCACTCTCCTCCTCACTCCACCTTCGCTCCCCCCTCTCCTTCTCACTCCACGTTCACTCCCGCTCTCCTCCTCACTCTACCTTCGCTCCCCCTCTCCTCCTCACTCCACGTTCACCCCCACTCTACTCCTCACTCCACCTTCGCTCCCCCTCGTCTTCACTCCACGTTCACTCCTCGTCTCCTCCTCATTCCACCTTCACTCCCCACTCCTCCTCACTCCAGCTGCACTCCCCCTCTCCTCCTCACTCCAAGTTCACCTCCACTCACCTCCTCACTCCACGTTCACTCGCGCTCTCCTCCTCACTCCACCTTCGCTCCCCCTCTCCTGCTCACTGTACGTTCACTCCCACTCTCCTCCTCACTCCACCTTCACACTCACTCTCCTCTTCAATCCAGTTTCCCTCCCCATGCCTCCTAACTCCACGTTTACCCCCTTCTCCTCCTTACTCCACGTTTACCCCTTCTACTCCTCACTCCTCCTTTACTCCCTTTCTACTCCTCACTCCACGTTTACACCTCTATCCTCCTCGCTCCATATTCACTCCCCCTCTCCTCCTCATTCCACCTTCATTGCCCTCTCCTCCTCACTCCACGCTCACTCCCCCTCTCCTCCTTCCTCCACCTTCACTCCACCTTCACTCCGCCTCACCTCAGAACTCCACGTTCACTCCCCCTCTCCTCCGCACTCCCACCTTCAATCCCCCTCTCCTCTTCATTCCACCCTCTCTCCGCTCTCCTCTTCACTTCATCTGCACTCCCCTTCTCTTTCTCACTCCACGTTCACTCCCCTTCTCCTCCTCACTCGAAGTTCACCTCCACTCTCCTCCTAACTCCAACTTCACTCCCCCTCTCCTCCTCACTCCACATTCACACCCTCTCTCCTCCTCACTCCACATTCACTCCCCCTCTCATCCCCATTTCACATTCACATTCTCTTCACTCCACGTTCACCACCACTCTCCTCCTCACTCCACCTTCAATCCCCCTCTCCTCTTCATTCCCCCTTCACTCCCCTCTCTTCCTCACTGCATCTGCACTCCCCCTCTCCTCCTCACTCGACGTTCACACACCCTCTCATCGTCAGTCCACCTTCGCTCCCCCCTCCTCCTCACTCCAACTTCACTCCCCCACTCCTCCTCACTCCACGTTCACTCCCGCTCTCCTCCTCACTCCACCTTCACACTCACCCTCCTCTTCATTCTAATTTCCCTCCCCTCTCCTCTTCACTCCACGCTTACCCCCTTCTCCTCCTTACAAACCGTTTACCCCCCTCTACTCCTCACTCCTCCTTCACTCCCCCTCTTCTCCTCGTTCCATGTTGACTCCCCCTCTAGCCCTAACTCCACGTTCACATCCCTCCACTCTTCACTCCGTTCACTCTCCCTCCCCTCCTCACTCCACCTTCACTCCCGCTCTCTTCCTCACTCCACGTTCAACCCCACTCTCCTCCTCACTCCACGTTCATTCACACTCTCCTCCTCACTCCACGTTCATTCTCCCTCTCCTCCTCAATCCACCTTCGCTCCCCCTCTACTCCTCACTCCATGTTCACTTCCGCTCTCCTCCTCAATCAATGTTTTCTCCCCATCTCCTCCTCACTACACGTTCACTCCCCTCACCTCCTCACTCTAGCTTTACTCCTCCTCTCCTCCTGACTCCCCGTTCACTCCCCCTCTCCTCCTCACTCCACCTTCACTGTCCTCCCCTCCTCACTCCATCTTCTCTGCCCCTCTCCTCACTCCAACTTCTCTACGCATCTCCACCTCACTCCACGTTCACTTCCCTTCTCCTCCTCACTATACTCTCACTCCCCCTCACCTCCGCACTGCACGTTCGCTCCCCCTCTCCTCCTCACTCCAACTTCACTCCCACACTCCTCCTCACTCCACGTTCACTCCCGCTCTCCTCCTCACTCCACCTTCACACTCACTCTCCTCTTCATTCTAATTTCCCTCCCATCTCCTCTTCACTCCACGCTTACCCCCTTCTCCTCCTTACTCACCGTTTACCCCCCTCTACTCCTCACTCCTCCTTCACTCCCCCTCTTCTCCTCGTTCCATGTTGACTCCCCCTCCAGCCCTAACTCCATGTTCACATCCCTCCACTCTTCACTCCGTTCACTCTCCCTCCCCTCCTCACTCCACCTTCACTCCCGCTGTCTTCCTCACTCCACGTTCACCCCCACTCTCCTCCTCACTCCACGTTCATTCACACTCTCCTCCTCGCTCCACGTTCATTCTCCCTCTCCTCCTCAATCCACCTTCGCTCCCCCTCTACTCCTCACTCCATGTTCACTTCCGCTCTCCTCCTCAATCAATGTTTACTCCCCCTCTCCATCTCACTCCACGCTCACTCCCCCTCTCCTCCTCGCTCCACCTTCTCTCCCCCTCTCCTCCTCAATCCAGTTTCGTTCCCCCTCTCCTCCTCACTCAACGTTCACACACCGTCTCCTCCTCACTCCACGTTCACTCTGCCTCTCATCCTCACTCCTGCTTCACTCCCCCTCTCCTCCACGCTCAACCTTCACTCCCCCTCTCCTCCTCACTAAACGTTCACTCCCCTCTCCTCCTCACTCCACCTTCACTCTCTCTCTCCTCCTCACTCTACCTTTACTCCCCCTCTCCTCCTCACTCCACCTTCACTCTCCCACTCCTCCTCACTGCACCTTCACTCTCCCTCTCCTCCTCACTCCTCGTTCACTCCCCCACTCCACCTGACTCCACCTTCAATCCTCCTCTCCTCTTCATTCCACCCTCACGTCCCTCCCCTCGTCACTCCATCTGGACTCCCCCTCTCCTCCTCACTCCACGTTCACTCCCGCTCTCCTCCTCACTCAATGTTCACTCCCACTCTCCTCCTCACTCCAAGTTCCCTCCCACTCTACTCCTCACCAAACGTACACTCCCCCTTCCTCCTCACTCCACATTCACTCCCCCTCTCATCCCCACTTCACATTCACATTCTCTTCACTCCACGTGCACCTCCACTCTCCTCCTCACTCCACCTTCGATCCCCCTCTCCTCCTCACTCCACCTTCACTCCCCCACTCCTCCTCACTCCACCTTCACTCCCGCTCTCCTCCTCACTCCACCTTCACACTCACTCTCCTCTTCAATCCAATTTCCCTCCCCTCTCCTCCTCACTCCACGTTTACCCCCTTCTCCTCCTTACTCCACGTTTACCCCCCTCTACTCCTCACTCCTCCTTCACTCCCCCTCTTCTCCTCGTTCCATGTTGACTCCCCTCTAGTCCTCAATCCACGTTCACATCCCTCCACTCTTCACTCCGTTCACTCTCACTCCCCTCCTCACTCCACCTTCACTCCCACTCTCCTCCTCACTCCACGTTCACCCCCACTCTCCTCCTCACTCCACGTTCATTCACACTCTCCTCAATCCACCCTCGCTCCCCCTCTACTCCTCACTCCATGTTCACTTCCGCTCTCCTCCTCAATCAATGTTTACTCCCCCATCTCCTCCTCACTACACGTTCACTCCCCTCTCCTCCTCACTCTACCTTTACTCCTCCTCTCCTCCTCACTCCACGGTCACTCCCCCTCTCCTCCTCACTCCACCTTCACTGTCCTCCCCTCCTCACTACATCTTCTCTGCCCCTCTCCTCCTCACTCCAACTTCACTACGCCTCTCCACCTCACTCCACGTTCACTTCCACTCTCCTCCTCACTATACTCTCACACCCCCTCACTCCGCACTGCACGTTCACCCCCCCTCTCCTCCTCACTCCACCTTCAATCACACTCTCCTCCTCACTCCACGTTCACTCCCCCTCTCTATCTCACTCCACGCTCACTCCCCCTCTCCTCCTCACTCGACGTTCACTCTGCCTCTCGTCCTCACTCCTACTTCACTCCCCCTCTCCTCCTCGCTGCACCTTCACTCCTCCTCTCCTCCTCACTCCACGTTCAGTCCCGCTCTCCTCCTCTCTCAATGTTCACTCCACCTCTCCTCCTCACTCCACGTACACTCCCCCTTCGTCCTCACTCCACCTTCACTCCCTTTCTCCTCCTCACTCGACGTTCACTCGCCCTCACCTCACACTCCACGTTCACTCCACCTCTCCTCCTCGCTCCACGTTCAATCTCCCTCTCCTCCTCACTCCACGTTCACTCCCGCTCTCCTCCTCACTCAATGTTCACTCCCCCTCTCCTCCTCACTCCAAGTTCACTCCCACTCTACTCCTCACCAAACGTTCACTCCCCCTTCCTCCTCACTCCACATTCACTCCCCCTCTCATCCCCACTTCACATTCACATTCTCTTCACTCCACGTTCACCTCCACTCTCCTCCTCACTCCACCTTCAATCCCCCTCTCCTCTTCATTCCCCCTTCACTCCCCTCTCCTCCTTACTGCATCTGCACTCCCCCTCTCCTCCTCACTCGACGTTCACACACCCTCTCATCGTCACTCCACCTTCGATCCCCCTCTCCTCCTCACTCCACCTTCACTCCCCCACTCCTCCTCACTCCACCTTCACTCCCGCTCTCCTCCTCACTCCACCTTCAAACTCACTCTCCTCTTCAATCCAATTTCCCTCCCCTCTCCTCCTTAATCCACTTTTACCCCCTTCTCCTCCTTACTCCACGTTTACCCCCCCTCTACTCCTCACTCCTCCTTCACTGTATTCCCCTCCTCACTCCATCTTCTCTGCCCCTCTCCTCCTCACTCCAACTTCACTACGCCTCTCCACCTCACTCCACGTTCACTTCCCCTCTCCTCCTCACTATACTCTCACTCCCCCTCACTCCGCACTGCACGTTCACCCCCCCTCTCCTCCTCACTCCACCTTCAATCACACTCTCCTCCTCACTCCACGTTCACTCCCCCTCTCTATCTCACTCCACGCTCACTCCCCCTCTCCTCCTCACTCGACGTTCACTCTGCCTCTCGTCCTCACTCCTACTTCACTCCCCCTCTCCTCCTCGCTGCACCTTCACTCCTCCTCTCCTCCTCACTCCACGTTCAGTCCCGCTCTCCTCCTCACTCAATGTTCACTCCACCTCTCCTCCTCACTCCACGTACACTCCCACTTCGTCCTCACTCCACCTTCAGTCCCTTTCTCCTCCTCACTCGACGTTCACTCGCCCTCACCTCCTCACTCCACGTTCACTCTACATCTCCTCCTCGCTCCACGTTCAATCTCCCTCTCCTCCTCACTCCACCTTCACTCCCCCACTTCTCCTCACTCCACGTTCACTCCCCCTCTCCTCCTCACTCCACCTTCACTCCCCCTCTCCTCCTCCCTCCACCTTCACTCCCCCTCTCCTCCTCACTCCATGTTCCCTCCCCCTTTCCTCCTCACTCCAACTTCACTCCACCCCTCCTCCTCACTTCACGTTCACCTCCACTCTCCTCCTCACTCCACATCCGCTCCCCCTCTCCTCCTCACTCCACGTTCACTCCCGCTCTCCTCCTCACTCCACCTTCGCTCCATCTCTCCTCACTCTACGTTCACTCCCCCCTCCTCCTCATTCCACCTTCACTCCCCTCTCCTCCTCACTCCAGCTGCACTCCCCCTCTCATCCTCACTCCACGTTCACCTCCACTCTCATCCTCACTCCACCTTCGCTCCCCCTCTCCTTCTCACTCCACGTTCACTCCCGCTCTCCTCCTCACTCCACCTTCGCTCCATCTCTCCTCACTCTACGTTCACTCCCCCTCTCCTCCTCATTCCACCTTCACTCCCCTCTCCTCCTCACTCCAGCTGCACTCCCCCTCTCATCCTCACTCCACTTTCACCTCCACTCTCCTCCTCACTCCACCTTCGCTCCCCCTCTACACCTCACTCCACGTTCACTCCCGCTCTCCTCCTCACTCCACCTTCGTTCCCCCTCTCCTCCTCACTCTACGTTCATTCCCCCTCTCCTCCTCACTCCACCTTCACACTCACTCTCCTCTTCAATCCAGTTTCGCTCCGCCTCGCCTCCTCACTCCACATTTACCCCTTCTCCTCCTGGCTCCACGTTTACCCCCTCTACTCCTCACTCCTCCTCTACTCCCCCTCTACTCCTCACTCCACGTTTACCCCTCTCTCCTCTTCACTCCACATTCACTCCCCCACTCCTCTTGACTCCATCTTCATTCCCCTCTCCTCTTCATTCCACCCTCACGTCCCTCCCCTCGTCACTCCATCTGGACTCCCCTTCTCCTCCTCACTCCACGTTCACTCCCGCTCTCCTCTTTACTCAATGTTCACTCCCCCTCTGCTCCTCACTCCACGTTCAATACCCCTCCTCTCCTCACTCCAAGTTCACTCCCACTCTACTCCTCACCAAACGTTCACTCCCCCTTCCTTCTCACTCCACATTCACTCCCCCTCTCATCCCCACTTCACATTCACATTCTCTTCACTCCACGTTCACCTCCACTCTCCTCCTCACTCCACCTTCAATCCCCCTCTCCTCTTCATCCCCCCTTCACTCCCCTCTCCTCCTCACTGCATCTGCACTCCCCCTCTCCTCCTCACTCGACGTTCACACACCCTCTCATCGTCACTCCACCTTCGATCTCCCACTCCTCCTCACTCCACGTTCACTCCCGCTCTCCTCCTCACTCCACCTTCACACTCACCCTCCTCTTCATTCTAATTTCCCTCCCCTCTCCTCTTCACTCCACGCTTACCCCCTTCTCCTCCTTACAGACCGGTTACCCCCCTCTACTCCTCACTCCTCCTTCACTCCCCCTCTTCTCTTCGTTCCATGTTGGACTCCCCCTCTTGCCCTAACTCCACGTTCACATCCCTCCACTCTTCACTCCGTTCACTCTCCCTCCCCTCCTCACTCCACCTTCACTCCCGCTCTCTTCCTCACTCCACGTTCAACCCCACTCTCCTCCTCACTCCACGTTCATTCACACTCTCCTCCTCACTCCACGTTCATTCTCCCTCTCCTCCTCAATCCACCTTCGCTCCCCCTCTACTCCTCACTCCATGTTCACTTCCGCTCTCCTCCTCAATCAATGTTTTCTCCCCATCTCCTCCTCACTACACGTTCACTCCCCTCACCTCCTCACTCTAGCTTTACTCCTCCTCTCCTCCTGACTCCCCGTTCACTCCCCCTCTCCTCCTCACTCCACCTTCACTGTCCTCCCCTCCTCACTCCATCTTCTCTGCCCCTCTCCTCACTCCAACTTCTCTACGCATCTCCACCTCACTCCACGTTCACTTCCCTTCTCCTCCTCACTATACTCTCACTCCCCCTCACCTCCGCACTGCACGTTCGCTCCCCCTCTCCTCCTCACTCCAACTTCACTCCCACACTCCTCCTCACTCCACGTTCACTCCCGCTCTCCTCCTCACTCCACCTTCACACTCACTCTCCTCTTCATTCTAATTTCCCTCCCCTCTCCTCTTCACTCCACGCTTACCCCCTTCTCCTCCTTACTCACTGTTTACCCCCCTCTACTCCTCACTCCTCCTTCACTCCCCCTCTTCTCCTCGTTCCATGTTGACTCCCCCTCCAGCCCTAACTCCATGTTCACATCCCTCCACTCTTCACTCCGTTCACTCTCCCTCCCCTCCTCACTCCACCTTCACTCCCGCTGTCTTCCTCACTCCACGTTCACCCCCACTCTCCTCCTCACTCCACGTTCATTCACACTCTCCTCCTCGCTCCACGTTCATTCTCCCTCTCCTCCTCAATCCACCTTCGCTCCCCCTCTACTCCTCACTCCATGTTCACTTCCGCTCTCCTCCTCAATCAATGCTTACTCCCCCTCTCCATCTCACTCCACGCTCACTCCCCCTCTCCTCCTCGCTCCACCTTCTCTCCCCCTCTCCTCCTCAATCCAGTTTCGTTCCCCCTCTCCTCCTCACTCAACGTTCACACACCGTCTCCTCCTCACTCCACGTTCACTCTGCCTCTCATCCTCACTCCTGCTTCACTCCCCCTCTCCTCCACGCTCAACCTTCACTCCCCCTCTCCTCCTCACTCCACGTTCACTCCCCTCTCCTCCTCACTCCACCTTCACTCTCTCTCTCCTCCTCACTCTACCTTTACTCCCCCTCTCCTCCTCACTCCACCTTCACTCTCCCACTCCTCCTCACTGCACCTTCACTCTCCCTCTCCTCCTCACTCCTCGTTCACCTCCCCCACTCCACCTGACTCCACCTTCAATCCTCCTCTCCTCTTCATTCCACCCTCACGTCCCTCCCCTCGTCACTCCATCTGGACTCCCCCTCTCCTCCTCACTCCACGTTCACTCCCGCTCTCCTCCTCACTCAATGTTCACTCCCACTCTCCTCCTCACTCCAAGTTCCCTCCCACTCTACTCCTCACCAAACGTTCACTCCCCCCTTCCTCCTCACTCCACATTCACTCCCCTCTCATCCCCACTTCACATTCACATTCTCTTCACTCCACGTGCACCTCCACTCTCCTCCTCACTCCACCTTCGATCCCCCTCTCCTCCTCACTCCACCTTCACTCCCCCACTCCTCCTCACTCCACCTTCACTCCCGCTCTCCTCCTCACTCCACCTTCACACTCACTCTCCTCTTCAATCCAATTTCCCTCCCCTCTCCTCCTCACTCCACGTTTACCCCCTTCTCCTCCTTACTCCACGTTTACCCCCCTCTGCTCCTCACTCCTCCTTCACTCCCCCTCTTCTCCTCGTTCCATGTTGACTCCCCTCTAGTCCTCAATCCACGTTCACATCCCTCCACTCTTCACTCCGTTCACTCTCACTCCCCTCCTCACTCCACCTTCACTCCCACTCTCCTCCTCACTCCACGTTCACCCCCACTCTCCTCCTCACTCCACGTTCATTCACACTCTCCTCAATCCACCCTCGCTCCCCCTCTACTCCTCACTCCATGTTCACTTCCGCTCTCCTCCTCAATCAATGTTTACTCCCCCATCTCCTCCTCACTACACGTTCACTCCCCTCTCCTCCTCACTCTACCTTTACTCCTCCTCTCCTCCTCACTCCACGGTCACTCCCCCTCTCCTCCTCACTCCACCTTCACTGTCCTCCCCTCCTCACTACATCTTCTCTGCCCCTCTCCTCCTCACTCCAACTTCACTACGCCTCTCCACCTCACTCCACGTTCACTTCCACTCTCCTCCTCACTATACTCTCACACCCCCTCACTCCGCACTGCACGTTCACCCCCCCTCTCCTCCTCACTCCACCTTCAATCACACTCTCCTCCTCACTCCACGTTCACTCCCCCTCTCTATCTCACTCCACGCTCACTCCCCCTCTCCTCCTCACTCGACGTTCACTCTGCCTCTCGTCCTCACTCCTACTTCACTCCCCCTCTCCTCCTCGCTGCACCTTCACTCCTCCTCTCCTCCTCACTCCACGTTCAGTCCCGCTCTCCTCCTCACTCAATGTTCACTCCACCTCTCCTCCTCACTCCACGTACACTCCCCCTTCGTCCTCACTCCACCTTCACTCCCTTTCTCCTCCTCACTCGACGTTCACTCGCCCTCACCTCACATTCCACGTTCACTCCACCTCTCCTCCTCGCTCCACGTTCAATCTCCCTCTCCTCCTCACTCCACGTTCACTCCCGCTCTCCTCCTCACTCAATGTTCACTCCCCCTCTCCTCCTCACTCCAAGTTCACTCCCACTCTACTCCTCACCAAACGTTCACTCCCCCTTCCTCCTCACTCCACATTCACTCCCCCTCTCATCCCCACTTCACATTCACATTCTCTTCACTCCACGTTCACCTCCACTCTCCTCCTCACTCCACCTTCAATCCCCCTCTCCTCTTCATTCCCCCTTCACTCCCCTCTCCTCCTTACTGCATCTGCACTCCCCCTCTCCTCCTCACTCGACGTTCACACACCCTCTCATCGTCACTCCACCTTCGATCCCCCTCTCCTCCTCACTCCACCTTCACTCCCCCACTCCTCCTCACTCCACCTTCACTCCCGCTCTCCTCCTCACTCCACCTTCAAACTCACTCTCCTCTTCAATCCAATTTCCCTCCCCTCTCCTCCTCAATCCACTTTTACCCCCTTCTCCTCCTTACTCCACGTTTACCCCCCCTCTACTCCTCACTCCTCCTTCACTGTATTCCCCTCCTCACTCCATCTTCTCTGCCCCTCTCCTCCTCACTCCAACTTCACTACGCCTCTCCACCTCACTCCACGTTCACTTCCCCTCTCCTCCTCACTATACTCTCACTCCCCCTCACTCCGCACTGCACGTTCACCCCCCCTCTCCTCCTCACTCCACCTTCAATCACACTCTCCTCCTCACTCCACGTTCACTCCCCCTCTCTATCTCACTCCACGCTCACTCCCCCTCTCCTCCTCACTCGACGTTCACTCTGCCTCTCGTCCTCACTCCTACTTCACTCCCCCTCTCCTCCTCGCTGCACCTTCACTCCTCCTCTCCTCCTCACTCCACGTTCAGTCCCGCTCTCCTCCTCACTCAATGTTCACTCCACCTCTCCTCCTCACTCCACGTACACTCCCACTTCGTCCTCACTCCACCTTCAGTCCCTTTCTCCTCCTCACTCGACGTTCACTCGCCCTCACCTCCTCACTCCACGTTCACTCTACATCTCCTCCTCGCTCCACGTTCAATCTCCCTCTCCTCCTCACTCCACCTTCACTCCCCCACTTCTCCTCACTCCACGTTCACTCCCCCTCTCCTCCTCACTCCACCTTCACTCCCCCTCTCCTCCTCCCTCCACCTTCACTCCCCCTCTCCTCCTCACTCCATGTTCCCTCCCCCTTTCCTCCTCACTCCACCTTCACTCCACCCCTCCTCCTCACTTCACGTTCACCTCCACTCTCCTCCTCACTCCACATCCGCTCCCCCTCTCCTCCTCACTCCACGTTCACTCCCGCTCTCCTCCTCACTCCACCTTCGCTCCATCTCTCCTCACTCTACGTTCACTCCCCCTCTCCTCCTCATTCCACCTTCACTCCCCTCTCCTCCTCACTCCAGCTGCACTCCCCCTCTCATCCTCACTCCACGTTCACCTCCACTCTCATCCACACTCCACCTTCGCTCCCCCTCTCCTTCTCACTCCACGTTCACTCCCGCTCTCCTCCTCACTCCACCTTCGCTCCATCTCTCCTCACTCTACGTTCACTCCCCCTCTCTTCCTCATTCCACCTTCACTCCCCTCTCCTCCTCACTCCAGCTGCACTCCCCCTCTCATCCTCACTCCACTTTCACCTCCACTCTCCTCCTCACTCCACCTTCGCTCCCCCTCTACACCTCACTCCACGTTCACTCCCGCTCTCCTCCTCACTCCACCTTCGTTCCCCCTCTCCTCCTCACTCTACGTTCATTCCCCCTCTCCTCCTCACTCCACCTTCACACTCACTCTCCTCTTCAATCCAGTTTCGCTCCGCCTCGCCTCCTCACTCCACATTTACCCCTTCTCCTCCTGGCTCCACGTTTACCCCCTCTACTCCTCACTCCTCCTCTACTCCCCCTCTACTCCTCACTCCACGTTTACCCCTCTCTCCTCTTCACTCCACATTCACTCCCCCACTCCTCTTGACTCCATCTTCATTCCCCTCTCCTCTTCATTCCACCCTCACGTCCCTCCCCTCGTCACTCCATCTGGACTCCCCTTCTCCTCCTCACTCCACGTTCACTCCCGCTCTCCTCTTTACTCAATGTTCACTCCCCCTCTGCTCCTCACTCCACGTTCAATACCCCTCCTCTCCTCACTCCAAGTTCACTCCCACTCTACTCCTCACCAAACGTTCACTCCCCCTTCCTTCTCACTCCACATTCACTCCCCCTCTCATCCCCACTTCACATTCACATTCTCTTCACTCCACGTTCACCTCCACTCTCCTCCTCACTCCACCTTCAATCCCCCTCTCCTCTTCATCCCCCCTTCACTCCCCTCTCCTCCTCACTGCATCTGCACTCCCCCTCTCCTCCTCACTCGACGTTCACACACCCTCTCATCGTCACTCCACCTTCGATCTCCCTCTCCTCCTCACTCCACCTTCACTCCCCCACACCTCCTCACTCCACGTTCACTCCCGCTCTCCTCCTCACTCCACCTTCACACTCACTCTCCTCTTCATTCTAATTTCCCTCCCCTCTCCTCTTCACTCCACGCTTACCCCCTTCTCCTCCTTACTCACCGTTTACCCCCCTCTACTCCTCACTCCTCCTTCACTCCCCCTCTTCTCCTCGTTCCATGTTGACTCCCCTCTAGTCCTCAATCCACGTTCACATCCCTCCACTCTTCACTCCGTTCACTCTCACTCCCCTCCTCACTCCACCTTCACTCCCGCACTCCTCCTCACTCCACGTTCACCCCCACTCTCCTCCTCACTCCACGTTCATTCACACTCTCCTCCTCAATCCACCCTCGCTCCCCCTCTACTCCTCACTGCATCTGCACTCCCCCTCTCCTCCTCACTCGACGTTCACACACCCTCTCATCGTCACTCCACCTTCGCTCCCCCTCTCCTCCTCACTCCACCTTCACTTCCCCACTCCTCCTCACTACACGTTCACTCCCGCTCTCCTCCTCACTCCACCTTCACACTCACTCTCCACTTCAATCCAATTTCCCTCCCCTCTCCTCCTCATTTAACGTTTAACCCCTTCTCCTCCTTACTCCAAGTTTACCCCCTCTACTCCTCACTCCTCCTTCACTCCCCCTCTCCTCCTCGCTCAACCTTCACTCCCCCTCTCCTCCTCACTCCACGTTCACTCCCCTCTCCTCCTCACTCCACCTTCACTCTCTCTCTCCTCACTCTACCTTTACTCCCCTCTCCTCCTCACTCCTCCTCACTGCACCTTCACTCTCCCTCTCCTCCTCTCTCCTCGTTCACTCCCCCACTCCTCCTGACTCCACCTTCATTCCTCCTCTCCTCTGCATTCCACCCTCACGTCCCTCCCCTCGTCACTCCATCTGGACTCCCCCTCTCCTCCTCACTCCACGTTCACTCCCGCTCTCCTCCTCACTCAATGTTCACTCCCCCTCTCCTCCTCACTCCAAGTTCACTCCCACTCTACTCCTCACCAAACGTTCACTCCCCCTTCCTCCTCACTCAACATTCACTCCCCCTCTCATCCCCACTTCACATTCACATTCTCTTCACTCCACGTTCACCTCCACTCTCCTCCTCACTCCACCTTCAAACCCCCTCTCCTCTTCATTCCCCCTTCACTCCCCTCTCCTCCTCACTCCACCTTCACTGTCCTCCCCTCCTCACTCCATCTTCTCTGCCCCTCTCCTCACTCCAACTTCTCTACGCATCTCCACCTCACTCCACGTTCACTTCCCTTCTCCTCCTCACTATACTCTCACTCCCCCTCACCTCCGCACTGCACGTTCGCTCCCCCTCTCCTCCTCACTCCAACTTCACTCCCACACTCCTCCTCACTCCACGTTCACTCCCGCTCTCCTCCTCACTCCACCTTCACACTCACTCTCCTCTTCATTCTAATTTCCCTCCCCTCTCCTCTTCACTCCACGCTTACCCCCTTCTCCTCCTTACTCACCGTTTACCCCCCTCTACTCCTCACTCCTCCTTCACTCCCCCTCTTCTCCTCGTTCCATGTTGACTCCCCCTCTAGCCCTAACTCCATGTTCACATCCCTCCACTCTTCACTCCGTTCACTCTCCCTCCCCTCCTCACTCCACCTTCACTCCCGCTGTCTTCCTCACTCCACGTTCACCCCCACTCTCCTCCTCACTCCACGTTCATTCACACTCTCCTCCTCACTCCACGTTCATTCTCCCTCTCCTCCTCAATCCACGTTCGCTCCCCCTCTACTCCTCACTCCATGTTCACTACCGCTCTCCTCCTCAATCAATGTTTACTCCCCCTCTCCATCTCACTCCACGCTCACTCCCCCTCTCCTCCTCGCTCCACCTTCTCTCCCCCTCTCCTCCTCAATCCAGTTTCGTTCCCCCTCTCCTCCTCACTCAACGTTCACACACCGTCTCCTCCTCACTCCACGTTCACTCTGCCTCTCATCCTCACTCCTGCTTCACTCCCCCTCTCCTCCACGCTCAACCTTCACTCCCCCTCTCCTCCTCACTCCACGTTCACTCCCCTCTCCTCCTCACTCCACCTTCACTCTCTCTCTCCTCCTCACTCTACCTTTACTCCCCCTCTCCTCCTCACTCCACCTTCACTCTCCCACTCCTCCTCACTGCACCTTCACTCTCCCTCTCCTCCTCACTCCTCGTTCACTCCCCCACTCCTCCTGACTCCACCTTCAATCCTCCTCTCCTCTTCATTCCACCCTCACGTCCCTCCCCTCGTCACTCCATCTGGACTCCCCCTCTCCTCCTCACTCCACGTTCACTCCCGCTCTCCTCCTCACTCAATGTTCACTCCCACTCTCCTCCTCACTCCAAGTTCCCTCCCACTCTACTCCTCACCAAACGTTCACTCCCCCTTCCTCCTCACTCCACATTCACTCCCCCTCTCATCCCCACTTCACATTCACATTCTCTTCACTCCACGTGCACCTCCACTCTCCTCCTCACTCCACCTTCGATCCCCCTCTCCTCCTCACTCCACCTTCACTCCCCCACTCCTCCTCACTCCACCTTCACTCCCGCTCTCCTCCTCACTCCACCTTCACACTCACTCTCCTCTTCAATCCAATTTCCCTCCCCTCTCCTCCTCACTCCACGTTTACCCCCTTCTCCTCCTTACTCCACGTTTACCCCCCTCTACTCCTCACTCCTCCTTCACTCCCCCTCTTCTCCTCGTTCCATGTTGACTCCCCTCTAGTCCTCAATCCACGTTCACATCCCTCCACTCTTCACTCCGTTCACTCTCACTCCCCTCCTCACTCCACCTTCACTCCCACTCTCCTCCTCACTCCACGTTCACCCCCACTCTCCTCCTCACTCCACGTTCATTCACACTCTCCTCAATCCACCCTCGCTCCCCCTCTACTCCTCACTCCATGTTCACTTCCGCTCTCCTCCTCAATCAATGTTTACTCCCCCATCTCCTCCTCACTACACGTTCACTCCCCTCTCCTCCTCACTCTACCTTTACTCCTCCTCTCCTCCTCACTCCACGGTCACTCCCCCTCTCCTCCTCACTCCACCTTCACTGTCCTCCCCTCCTCACTACATCTTCTCTGCCCCTCTCCTCCTCACTCCAACTTCACTACGCCTCTCCACCTCACTCCACGTTCACTTCCACTCTCCTCCTCACTATACTCTCACACCCCCTCACTCCGCACTGCACCTTCGATCCCCCTCTCCTCCTCACTCCACCTTCACTCCCCCACTCCTCCTCACTCCACCTTCACTCCCGCTCTCCTCCTCACTCCACCTTCAAACTCACTCTCCTCTTCAATCCAATTTCCCTCCCCTCTCCTCCTCACTCCACTTTTACCCCCTTCTCCTCCTTACTCCACGTTTACCCCCCCTCTCCTCCTCACTCCACCTTCACTGTCCTCCCCTCCTCACTACATCTTCTCTGCCCCTCTCCTCCTCACTCCAACTTCACTACGCCTCTCCACCTCACTCCACGTTCACTTCCACTCTCCTCCTCACTATACTCTCACACCCCCTCACTCCGCACTGCACGTTCACCCCCCCTCTCCTCCTCACTCCACCTTCAATCACACTCTCCTCCTCACTCCACGTTCACTCCCCCTCTCTATCTCACTCCACGCTCACTCCCCCTCTCCTCCTCACTCGACGTTCACTCTGCCTCTCGTCCTCACTCCTACTTCACTCCCCCTCTCCTCCTCGCTGCACCTTCACTCCTCCTCTCCTCCTCACTCCACGTTCAGTCCCGCTCTCCTCCTCACTCAATGTTCACTCCACCTCTCCTCCTCACTCCACGTACACTCCCCCTTCGTCCTCACTCTACCTTCACTCCCTTTCTCCTCCTCGCTCCACGTTCAATCTCCCTCTCCTCCTCACTCCACGTTCACTCCCGCTCTCCTCCTCACTCAATGTTCACTCCCCCTCTCCTCCTCACTCCAAGTTCACTCCCACTCTACTCCTCACCAAACGTTCACTCCCCCTTCCTCCTCACTCCACATTCACTCCCCCTCTCATCCCCACTTCACATTCATATTCTCTTCACTCCACGTTCACCTCCACTCTCCTCCTCACTCCACCTTCAATCCCCCTCTCCTCTTCATTCCCCCTTCACTCCCCTCTCCTCCTTACTGCATCTGCACTCCCCCTCTCCTCCTCACTCGACGTTCACACACCCTCTCATCGTCACTCCACCTTCGATACCCCTCTCCTCCTCACTCCACCTTCACTCCCCCACTCCTCCTCACTCCACGTTCACTCCCGCTCTCCTCCTCACTCAATGTTCACTCCCCCTCTCCTCCTCACTCCAAGTTCACTCCCACTCTACTCCTCACCAAACGTTCACTCCCCCTTCCTCCTCACTCCACATTCACTCCCCCTCTCATCCCCACTTCACATTCACATTCTCTTCACTCCACGTTCACCTCCACTCTCCTCCTCACTCCACCTTCAATCCCCCTCTCCTCTTCATTCCCCCTTCACTCCCCTCTCCTCCTTACTGCATCTGCACTCCCCCTCTCCTCCTCACTCGACGTTCACACACCCTCTCATCGTCACTCCACCTTCGATCCCCCTCTCCTCCTCACTCCACCTTCACTCCCCCACTCCTCCTCACTCCACCTTCACTCCCGCTCTCCTCCTCACTCCACCTTCAAACTCACTCTCCTCTTCAATCCAATTTCCCTCCCCTCTCCTCCTCACTCCACTTTTACCCCCTTCTCCTCCTTACTCCACGTTTACCCCCCCTCTACTCCTCACTCCTCCTTCACTGTATTCCCCTCCTCACTCCATCTTCTCTGCCCCTCTCCTCCTCACTCCAACTTCACTACGCCTCTCCACCTCACTCCACGTTCACTTCCCCTCTCCTCCTCACTATACTCTCACTCCCCCTCACTCCGCACTGCACGTTCACCCCCCCTCTCCTCCTCACTCCACCTTCAATCACACTCTCCTCCTCACTCCACGTTCACTCCCCCTCTCTATCTCACTCCACGCTCACTCCCCCTCTCCTCCTCACTCGACGTTCACTCTGCCTCTCGTCCTCACTCCTACTTCACTCCCCCTCTCCTCCTCGCTGCACCTTCACTCCTCCTCTCCTCCTCACTCCACGTTCAGTCCCGCTCTCCTCCTCACTCAATGTTCACTCCACCTCTCCTCCTCACTCCACGTACACTCCCACTTCGTCCTCACTCCACCTTCAGTCCCTTTCTCCTCCTCACTCGACGTTCACTCGCCCTCACCTCCTCACTCCACGTTCACTCTACATCTCCTCCTCGCTCCACGTTCAATCTCCCTCTCCTCCTGACTCCACCTTCACTCCCCCACTTCTCCTCACTCCACGTTCACTCCCCCTCTCCTCCTCACTCCACCTTCACTCCCCCTCTCCTCCTCCCTCCACCTTCACTCCCCCTCTCCTCCTCACTCCATGTTCCCTCCCCCTTTCCTCCTCACTCCACCTTCACTCCACCCCTCCTCCTCACTTCACGTTCACCTCCACTCTCCTCCTCACTCCACATCCGCTCCCCCTCTCCTCCTCACTCCACCTTCACTCCCGCTCTCCTCCACACTCCACCTTCGCTCCCCCTCTCCTCACTCTACGTTCACTCCCCCTCTCCTCCTCATTCCACCTTCACTCCCCTCTCCTCCTCACTCCAGCTGCACTCCCCCTCTCATCCTCACTCCACGTTCACCTCCACTCTCTTCCTCACTCCACCTTCGCTCCCCCTCTCCTTCTCACTCCACGTTCACTCCCGCTCTCCTCCTCACTCCACCTTCGCTCCATCTCTCCTCACTCTACGTTCACTCCCCCTCTCCTCCTCATTCCACCTTCACTCCCCTCTCCTCCTCACTCCAGCTGCACTCCCCCTCTCATCCTCACTCCACGTTCACCTCCACTCTCCTCCTCACTCCACCTTCGCTCCCCCTCTCCTTCTCACTCCACGTTCACTCCCGCTCTCCTCCTCACTCCACCTTCGCTCCATCTCTCCTCACTCTACGTTCACTCTCCCTCTCCTCCTCATTCCACCTTCACTCCCCTCTCCTCCTCACTCCAGCTGCACTCCCCCTCTCATCCTCACTCCACTTTCACCTCCACTCTCCTCCTCACTCCACCTTCGTTCCCCCTCTCCTCCTCACTCTACGTTCATTCCCCCTCTCCTCCTCACTCCACCTTCACACTCACTCTCCTCTTCAATCCAGTTTCGCTCCGCCTCGCCTCCTCACTCCACATTTACCCCTTCTCCTCCTGGCTCCACGTTTACCCCCTCTACTCCTCACTCCTCCTCTACTCCCCCTCTACTCCTCACTCCACGTTTACCCCTCTCTCCTCTTCACTCCACATTCACTCCCCACTCCCCCACTCCTCTTGACTCCATCTTCATTCCCCTCTCCTCTTCATTCCACCCTCACGTCCCTCCCCTCGTCACTCCATCTGGACTCCCCTTCTCCTCCTCACTCCACGTTCACTCCCGCTCTCCTCTTTACTCAATGTTCACTCCCCCTCTGCTCCTCACTCCACGTTCAATACCCCTCCTCTCCTCACTCCAAGTTCACTCCCACTCTACTCCTCACCAAACGTTCACTCCCCCTTCCTTCTCACTCCACATTCACTCCCCCTCTCATCCCCACTTCACATTCACATTCTCTTCACTCCACGTTCACCTCCACTCTCCTCCTCACTCCACCTTCAATCCCCCTCTCCTCTTCATTCCCCCTTCACTCCCCTCTCCTCCTTACTGCATCTGCACTCCCCCTCTCCTCCTCACTCGACGTTCACACACCCTCTCATCGTCACTCCACCTTCGATCCCCCTCTCCTCCTCACTCCACCTTCACTCCCCCCACTCCTCCTCACTCCACGTTCACTCCCGCTCTCCTCCTCACTCAATGTTCACTCCCCCTCTCCTCCTCACTCCAAGTTCACTCCCACTCTACTCCTCACCAAACGTTCACTCCCCCTTCCTCCTCACTCCACATTCACTCCCCCTCTCATCCCCACTTCACATTCACATTCTCTTCACTCCACGTTCACCTCCACTCTCCTCCTCACTCCACCTTCAATCCCCCTCTCCTCTTCATTCCCCCTTCACTCCCCTCTCCTCCTTACTGCATCTGCACTCCCCCTCTCCTTCCTCACTCGACGTTCACACACCCTCTCATCGTCACTCCACCTTCGATCCCCCTCTCCTCCTCACTCCACCTTCACTCCCCCACTCCTCCTCACTCCACCTTCACTCCCGCTCTCCTCCTCACTCCACCTTCAAACTCACTCTCCTCTTCAATCCAATTTCCCTCCCCTCTCCTCCTCACTCCACTTTTACCCCCTTCTCCTCCTTACTCCACGTTTACCCCCCCTCTACTCCTCACTCCTCCTTCACTGTATTCCCCTCCTCACTCATCTTCTCTGCCCCTCTCCTCCTCACTCCAACTTCACTACGCCTCTCCACCTCACTCCACGTTCACTTCCCCTCTCCTCCTCACTATACTCTCACTCCCCCTCACTCCGCACTGCACGTTCACCCCCCCTCTCCTCCTCACTCCACCTTCAATCACACTCTCCTCCTCACTCCACGTTCACTCCCCCTCTCTATCTCACTCCACGCTCACTCCCCCTCTCCTCCTCACTCGACGTTCACTCTGCCTCTCGTCCTCACTCCTACTTCACTCCCCTCTCCTCCTCGCTGCACCTTCACTCCTCCTCTCCTCCTCACTCCACGTTTCAGTCCCGCTCTCCTCCCTCACTCAATGTTCACTCCACCTCTCCTCCTCACTCCACGTACACTCCCACTTCGTCCTCACTCCACCTTCAGTCCCTTTCTCCTCCTCACTCGACGTTCACTCGCCCCTCACCTCCTCACTCCACGTTCACTCTACATCTCCTCCTCGCTCCACGTTCAATCTCCCTCTCCTCCTCACTCCACCTTCACTCCCCCACTTCTCCTCACTCCACGTTCACTCCCCCTCTCCTCCTCACTCCACCTTCACTCCCCCTCTCCTCCTCCCTCCACCTTCACACCCCCTCTCCTCCTCACTCCATGTTCCCTCCCCCTTTCCTCCTCACTCCACC
>NW_027277293.1:0-29702 GCF_030028105.1 Mobula birostris | reverse complement strand
TGTGTCTCCTCTGGGTGCTCCAGGCTCCTCCCACCCTCATGTGTTTTCTCGGGGTGCTCCAGATTACTCCCACGCCAGTGAGTGTTTCCTCTGGGAGCTCCAGCCTCCTCCCACTCTCATGTGCACTTCCTCTGGGTGCTCGAGATTCCTCTCACGCTCGTGTGTCTTTCCTCTGGGTACTCCAGTCTGCTCCCACACTCGTGTTTGTTTCCTCTGGGTTCTCCAGCCTCCTCTCACGCTCGTGTGCTTTTCCTCTGGGTGCTCCATCCTCGTCCCACTGTCATGTGCGTTTCCTCTGGGGGCTCCAGCGTTCCCCACACTCATGTGTGTTTCCTCTGGATGCTCCAGATTCATCCCACGCTTGTGTGCGATTCCTCTGGGTGCTCCAGCCTCCTCGAACACTCGTATGCGTTTCCTCTGGGTACTCCAGCCTGCTCCCACGCTCGTGTGCGTTTCCTCTGAGTGCTCCAGCCTCCTCCCACGCTCGTGTGCGTTTCCTCTGGGTGCTCCAGCCTCCTCCCACACTCGTGTGCATTTCCTCTGGGTGCTCCAGCCTCCTCCCACGCTCGTGTGCGTTTCCTCTCGGTGCTCCAGCCTCCTCCCCCGCTCCTGTGCGTTTCCTCTGGGTGCTCCAGCCTCCTCCCACGCTCGTGTGTGTTTCCTTTGGGTGCTCCAGCCTCTTCCCACGGTCGTGTGCATTTCCTCCGGGTGCTCCAGCCTCCTCCCACGGTCGTGTGCATTTCCTCTGGGTGCTCCAGCCTCCTCCTACGCTGGTGTGCGTTTCCTCTGGGTGCTCCAGCGTTCTCCCACGCTCGTGTGTGTTTCCTCTGGGTGCTCCAGATTCCTCCCACGCTAGTGAGTGTTTCCTCTGGGAGCTCCAGCCTCCTCACACTCTCATGTGCGTTTCCTCTGGGTGCTCCAGATTCCTCCCACGCACGTGTGTGTTTCCTCTGGGTGCTTCAGCGTTCCCCACGCTCATGTGTGTTTCCTCTGGATGCTCCAGATTCATCCGACGCTTGTGTGCGTTTCCTCTGGGTATCCAGCCTCCTCCCACGCTCGTGTGCGTTTACTCTGGGTGCTCCAGCCTCCTCCTACGCTCGTGTGTCTTTCCTCTGGGTGCTCCAGCCTCTTACCGCGCTCGTGTGTGTTTCCTCTGGGTGCTCCAGCGTTCTCCCACGCTAGTGAGTGTTTCCTCTGGGAGCTCCAGCCTCCTCCCACTCTCATGTGCGTTTCCTCTGGGTGCTCCAGCGTTCTCCCACGCTAGTGAGTGTTTCCTCTGGGAGCTCCAGCCTCCTCCCACTCTCATGTGCACTTCCTCTGGGTGCTCGAGATTCCTCTCACGCTCGTGTGTCTTTCCTCTGGGTACTCCAGTCTGCTCCCACACTCGTGTTTGTTTCCTCTGGGTTCTCCAGCCTCCTCTCACGCTCGTGTGCTTTTCCTCTGGGTGCTCCATCCTCGTCCCACTGTCATGTGCGTTTCCTCTGGGGGCTCCAGCGTTCCCCACACTCATGTGTGTTTCCTCTGGATGCTCCAGATTCATCCCACGCTTGTGTGCGATTCCTCTGGGTGCTCCAGCCTCCTCTAACACTCGTATGCGTTTCCTCTGGGTACTCCAGCCTGCTCCCACGCTCGTGTGCGTTTCCTCTGAGTGCTCCAGCCTCCTCCCACGCTCGTGTGCGTTTCCTCTGGGTGCTCCAGCCTCCTCCCACACTCGTGTGCATTTCCTCTGGGTGCTCCAGCCTCCTCCCACGCTCGTGTGCGTTTCCTCTCGGTGCTCCAGCCTCCTCCCCCGCTCCTGTGCGTTTCCTCTGGGTGCTCCAGCCTCCTCCCACGCTCGTGTGTGTTTCCTTTGGGTGCTCCAGCCTCTTCCCACGGTCGTGTGCATTTCCTCCGGGTGCTCCAGCCTCCTCCCACGGTCGTGTGCATTTCCTCTGGGTGCTCCAGCCTCCTCCTACGCTGGTGTGCGTTTCCTCTGGGTGCTCCAGCGTTCTCCCACGCTCGTGTGTGTTTCCTCTGGGTGCTCCAGATTCCTCCCACGCTAGTGAGTGTTTCCTCTGGGAGCTCCAGCCTCCTCACACTCTCATGTGCGTTTCCTCTGGGTGCTCCAGATTCCTCCCACGCACGTGTGTGTTTCCTCTGGGTGCTTCAGCGTTCCCCACGCTCATGTGTGTTTCCTCTGGATGCTCCAGATTCATCCGACGCTTGTGTGCGTTTCCTCTGGGTATCCAGCCTCCTCCCACGCTCGTGTGCGTTTACTCTGGGTGCTCCAGCCTCCTCCCACGCTCGTGTGTCTTTCCTCTGGGTGCTCCAGCCTCTTACCGCGCTCGTGTGTGTTTCCTCTGGGTGCTCCAGCGTTCTCCCACGCTAGTGAGTGTTTCCTCTGGGAGCTCCAGCCTCCTCCCACTCTCATGTGCGTTTCCTCTGGGTGCTCCAGCGTTCTCCCACGCTAGTGAGTGTTTCCTCTGGGAGCTCCAGCCTCCTCCCACTCTCATGTGCGTTTCCTCTGGGTGCTCTAGATTCCTCCCACGCACGTGTGTGTTTCCACTGGGTGCTCCAGCATTCCCCACGCTCATGTGTGTTTCCTCTGGATGCTCCAGATTCATCCGACGCTTGTGTGTGTTTCCTCTGGGTGCTCCAGCCTCCTCCCACGCACGTGTGTGTTTCCTCTGGGGGCTCCAGCGTTCTCCCACGTTCGTGTGTGTTTCCTCTGGGTGCTCCAGCGTTCCCCCACGCTCCTGTGTGTATTTCCTCTGAGTGCTCCAGCCTCCTCCCATGGTCGTGTGTGTTTCCTCTGGATGCTCCAGCCTCCTCCCACGCTTGTGTTTGTTTCCTCTGCGTTCTCCAGCGTTCTCCTACGCTAGTGTTTGTTTCCTCTGGGTGCTCCAGCCTCCTCCCACGGTCTTGTGCATTTCCTCCGGGTGCTCCAGCCTCCTCCCACGGTCGTGTGCATTTCCTCTGGGTGCTAGAGCCTCCTCCTACGCTAGTGTGTGTTTCCTCTGGGTGCTCCAGCGTTCTCCCACGCTCGTGTGTGTTTCCTCTGGGTGCTCTAGCCTCCTCCCACGCTCGTGTGTGTTTCCTCTGGATGCTCCAGATTCCTCCCACGCTAGTGAGTGTTTCCTCTGGGAGCTCCAGCCTCCTCCCACTCTCATGTGCGTTTCCTCTGGGTGCTCTAGATTCCCTCCACGCACGTGTGTGTTTCCACTGGGTGCTCCAGCATTCCCCACGCTCATGTGTGTTTCCTCTGGATGCTCCAGATTCATCCGACGCTTGTGTGTGTTTCCTCTGGGTGCTCCAGCCTCCTCCCACGCACGTGTGTGTTTCCTCTGGGGGCTCCAGCGTTCTCCCACGTTCGTGTGTGTTTCCTCTGGGTGCTCCAGCGTTCTCCCACGCTCCTGTGTGTATTTCCTCTGAGTGCTCCAGCCTGCTCCCATGGTCGTGTGTGTTTCCTCTGGATGCTCCAGCCTCCTCCCACGCTTGTGTTTGTTTCCTCTGCGTTCTCCAGCGTTCTCCTACGCTAGTGTTTGTTTCCTCTGGGTGCTCCAGCCTCCTCCCACGGTCGTGTGCATTTCCTCCGGGTGCTCCAGCCTCCTCCCACGGTCGTGTGCATTTCCTCTGGGTGCTAGAGCCTCCTCCTACGCTAGTGTGTGTTTCCTCTGGGTGCTCCAGCGTTCTCCCACGCTCGTGTGTGTTTCCTCTGGGTGCTCCAGCCTCCTCCCACGCTCGTGTGTGTTTCCTCTGGATGCTCCAGATTCCTCCCACGCTAGTGAGTGTTTCCTCTGGGTGCTCCAGCCTCCTCCCACGCTCGTGTGCGTTTCCTCTGTGTGCTCCAGCCTCCTCCCACACTCGTGTGCATTTCCTCTGGGTGCTCCAGCCTCCTCCCACGCTCGTGTGCGTTTCCTCTGGGTGGTCCAGCCTCCTCCCCCGCTCCTGTGCGTTTCCTCTGGGTGCTCCAGCCTCCTCCCAAGCTCGTGTGTGTTTCCTTTGGGTGCTCCAGCCTCCTCCCACGGTCGTGTGCATTTCCTCCGGGTGCTCCAGCCTCCTCCCATGGTCGTGTGCATTTCCTCTGGGTGCTCCAGCCTCCTCCTACGCTAGTGTGCATTTCCTCTGGGTGCTCCAGCCTCCTCCCACGCTCGTGTGTCTTTCCTCTGGGTGCTCCAGGCTCCTCCCACGCTCATGTGTTTCCTCGGGGTGCTCCAGCGTTCTCCCACGCTCGTGTGTCTTTCCACTGGGTGCTCCATGCTCCTCCCACGCTCATGTGTTTTCTTGGGATGCTCCAGATTCCTCCCACGCTAGTGAGTGTTTCCTCTGTGAGCTCCAGCCTCCTCCCACTCTCATGTGCATTTTCTCTGGGTGCTCGAGATTCCTCTCACGCTCGTGTGTGTTTCCTCTGGGTACTCCAGTCTGCTCCCACACTCGTGTTTGTTTCCTCTGGGTTCTCCAGCCTCCTCTCACGCTCGTGTGCTTTTCGTCTGGGTGCTCCATCCTCGTCCCACTGTCATGTGCGTTTCCTCTGGGTGCTCCAGCGTTCCCCACGCTCATGTGTGTTTCCTCTGGATGCTCCAGATTCATCCCACGCTTTTGTGTGATTCCTCTGGGTGCTCCAGCCTCCTCCAACACTCGTATGCGTTTCCTCTGGGTGCTCCAGCCTCCTCCTACGCTAGTGTGCATTTCCTCTGGGTGCTTCAGCCTCCTCCCACGCTCGTGTGCGTTTCCTCTGGGTGCTCCAGCCTCCATCCACACTCATGTATGTTTCCTCTGGGTGCTCCAGCGTTCTCCCACGCTCGTGTGTGTTTCGTCTGGGTGCTCCAGCGTTGTCACACGCACGTGTGCGTTTCCTCTGGGTGCTCCACCCTCCTCCCACACTCGTGTGCATTTCCTCTGGGTGCTCCAGCCTCCTCCCACGCTCGTGTGCGTTTACTCTGGGTGCTCCAGCCTCCTCCCACGCTCATGTGTGTTTCCTTTGGGTGCTCCAGCCTCCTCCCACGGTCGTGTGCATTTCCTCCGGGTGCTCCAGCCTCCTCCCACGGTCGTGTGCATTTCTTCTGGGTGCTCCAGCCTCCTCCCACGCTCATGTGTTTCCTCGGGGTGCTCCAGCGTTCTCCCACGCTCGTGTGTGTGTCCTCTGGGTGCTCCAGCGTTCTCCCACGCTCGCGTGTGTTTCCTCTGTGTGCTCCAGCGTTCTCCCACGCTCGTGTGTGTTTCCTCTGGGTGCTCCAGATTCCTCCCACGCTAGTGAGTGTTTCCTCTGGGAGCTGCAGCCTCCTCCCACTCTCATGTGCGTTTCCTCTGGGTGCTCTAGATTCCTCCCACGCACGTGTGTGTTTCCTCTGGGGGCTCCAGCGTTCCCCACGCTCATGTGTGTTTCCTCTGGAGGCTCCAGCCTCCTCCTATGGTCGTGTGTGTTTCCTCTGGGTGCTCAAGATTCCTCCCACGCTCGTGTGCGTTTCCTTTGGGTGCTCTAGCCTCCTCCCACGCTCGTGTGTGTTTTCTTGGGGTGCTCCAACGTTCTCCCACGCTCGTGTGTGTTTCCTCTGGGTGCTCCAGCCTCCTCCCACGCTCGTGTGCGTTTCCTCTGGGTGCTCGAGCCTCCTCCTATGCTCTTATGTGTTTCCTCTGGGTGCTCCAGCGTTCTCCCACGCTCGTGTGTGTTTCCTCTGGGTGCTCCAGCATTTTCCCACGCTCGTGCATGTTTCCTCTGGGTGCTCCAGCCTCCTCCCACGGTTGTGTCTGTTTCCTCTGGTTACTCCAGCTTTCTCCCAAGCTCGTGTGTGTTTCCTCTGGGTGCTCCAGCGTTCTCCCACGCTCCTGTGTGTTTCCTCTGTGTGCTCCAGTGTTCTCCCACGCTCGTGTGTGTTTCCTCTGGGTGCTCCAGCCTCCTCCCACGCTCGTGTGTATTTCCTCTGAGTGCTCCAGCCTCTTCCCATGGTCGTGTGTGTTTACCCTGGGTGCTCCAAATTCCTCCCACGCTTGTATGCGTTTCCTCTGGGTGCTCCAGCCTCCTCCCACGCTCGTGTGCATTTCCTCTGGCTTCTCCAGCCTCCTCTCACGCTCGTGTGCTTTTCCTCTGGGTACTCCATCCTCGTCCCACGCTCATGTGCGCTTCCTCTGGGTGCTCCAGCGTTCCCCACGCTCATGTATGTTTCCTCTGGATGCTCCAGATTCATCCCACGCTTGTGTGCGTTTCATCTGGGTGCTCCAGCCTCCTCTCACGCTCGTGTGTGTTTCCTCTGGGTGCTTCAGCCTCCTCCCACGCTCGTGTGTGTTTCCTCTGGGTGCTCCAGCCTCCTCCCACGCTCGTGTATGTTTCTTCTGGGTGCTCCAGCGTTCTCCCACGCTCCTGTGTGTATCCTCTGTGTGCTCCAGCGTTCTCCCACGGTCGTGTGCATTTCTTCTGGGTGCTCCAGCCTCCTCCCACGCTCATGTGTTTCCTCGGGCTGCTCCAGCGTTCTCCCACGCTCGTGTGTGTGTCCTCTGGGTGCTCCAGCGTTCCCCACGCTCATGTGTGTTTCCTCGGGGTGCTCCAACGTTCTCCCACGCTCGTGTGTGTTTCCTCTGGGTGCTCCAGATTCCTCCCACGCTAGTGAGTGTTTCCTCTGGGAGCTCCAGCCTCCTCCCACTCTCATGTGCATTTCCTCTGGGTGCTCGAGATTCCTCTCACGCTCGTGTGTGTTTCCTCTGGGTACTCCAGTCTGCTCCCACACTCGTGTTTGTGTCCTCTGGGTTCTCCAGCCTCCTCTCACGCTCGTGTGCTTTTCCTCTGGGTGCTCCACCCTCGTCCCACTGTCATGTGCGTTTCCTCTGGGTGCTCCAGCGTTCCCCACACTCATGTGTGTTTCCTCTGGATGCTCCAGATTCATCCCACGCTTGTGTGCGATTCCTCTGGGTACTCCAGCCTCCTCCAACACTCGTATGCGTTTCCTCTGGGTACTCCAGCCTGCTCCCACGCTCGTCTGCGTTTCCTCTGAGTGCTCCAGCCTCCTCCCACGCTCGTGTGCGTTTCCTCTGGGTGCTCCAGCCTCCTCCCACGCTCATGTGCATTTCCTCTGGGTGCTCCAGCCTCCTCCCACGCTCGTGTGCGTTTCCTCTCGGTGCTCCAGCCTCCTCCCCCGCTCCTGTGCGGTTTCCTCTGGGTGCTCCAGCCTCCTCCCACGCTCGTGTGTGTTTCCTTTGGGTGCTCCAGCCTCTTCCCACGGTCGTGTACATTTCCTCCGGGTGCTCCAGCCTCCTCCCACGGTCGTGTGCATTTCCTCTGGGTGCTCCAGCCTCCTCCTACGCTGGTGTGCGTTTCCTCTGGGTGCTCCAGCGTTCTCCCACGCTCGTGTGTGTTTCCTCTGGGTGCTCCAGATTCCTCCCACGCTAGTGAGTGTTTCCTCTGGGAGCTCCAGCCTCCTCCCACTCTCATGTGCGTTTCGTCTGGGTGCTCTAGATTCCTCCCACGCACGTGTGTGTTTCCTCTGGGTGCTTCAGCGTTCCCCACGCTCATGTGTGTTTCCTCTGGATGCTCCAGATTCATCCGACGCTTGTGTGCGTTTCGTCTGGGTATCCAGCCTCCTCCCACGCTCGTGTGCGTTTCCTCTGGGTGCTCCAGCCTCCTCCCACGCTCGTGTGTCTTTCCTCTGGGTGCTCCAGCCTCTTACCGCGCTCGTGTGTGTTTCCTCTGGGTGCTCCAGCGTTCTCCCACGCTAGTGAGTGTTTCCTCTGGGAGCTCCAGCCTCCTCCCACTCTCATGTGCGTTTCCTCTGGGTGCTCTAGATTCCTCCCACGCACGTGTGTGTTTCCACTGGGTGCTCCAGCATTCCCCACGCTCATGTGTGTTTCTCTGGATGCTCCAGATTCATCCGACGCTTGTGTGTGTTTCCTCTGTGTGCTCCAGCCTCCTCCCACGCACGTGTGTGTTTCCTCTGGGGGCTCCAGCGTTCTCCCACGTTCGTGTGTGTTTCCTCTGGGTGCTCCATCCTCGTCCCACTGTCATGTGCGTTTCCTCTGGGTGCTCCAGAGTTCCCCACGCTCATGTGTGTTTCCTCTGGATGCTCCAGATTCATCCCACGTTTGTGTGCGTTTCGTCCGGGTGCTCCAGCGTTGTCCCACGCACGTGTGCGTTTCCTCTGGGTGCTCCATCCTCCTCCCACTTCGTGTTCATTTCCTCTGGGTGCTCCAGCCTCCTCCTACGCTAGTGTGTGTTTCCTCTCGGTGCTCCAGCGTTGTCCCACGCTCGTGTGTGTTTCTTCTGGGTGCTCCAGCCTCCTCCCACGCTCATGTGTTTCCTCGGGGTGCTCCAGCGTTCTCCCACGCTCGTGTGTGTGTCCTCTAGGTGCTCCAGCATTCTCCCACGCTCGCGTGTGTTTCCTCTGTGTGCTCCAGCGTTCTCCCACGCTCGTGTGTGTTTCCTCTGGGTGTTCCAGATTCCTCCCACGCTAGTGAGTGTTTCCTCTGGGAGCTCCAGCCTCCTCCCACGCACGTGTGTGTTTCCTCTGGGGGCTCCAGCGTTCCCCACGCTCATGTGTGTTTCCTCTGGATGCTCCAGATTCATCCGACGCTTGTGTGCGTTTCCTCTGGGTATCCAGCCTCCTCCCAACCTCGTGTGCGTTTCCTCTGAGTGCTCCAGCCTCCTCCCACGCTCGTGTGCGTTTCCTCTGGGTGCTCCAGCCTCCTATCACGCTCGTGTGTGTTTCTTCTGGGTGCTCCATCCTCCTCCCACGCGAGTGTGTATTTCCTCTGGGTGCTCCAGCCTCCTCCCATGGTCGTGTGTGTTTCCTCTGGGTGCTCCATATTCCTCCCACGCTCGTGTGCGTTTCCTCTGGGTGCTCTAGCCTCCTCCCACGCTCGTGTGCATTTCCTCTGGCTTCTCCAGCCTCCTCTCACACTCGTGTGCTTTTCCTCTGGGTGCTCCATCCTCGTCCCACTCTCAAGTGCGTTTCCTCTGGGTGCTCCAGCGTTCCCCACGCTCATGTGTGTTTCCTCTGGATGCTCCAGATTCATCCCACGCTTGTGTGCGTTTCATCTGGGTGCTCCAGCCTCCTCCCACGCTCGTGTGCGTTTCCTCTGGGTGCTCCAGCCTCCTCCCACGCTCATGTGTGTTTGCTCTGGGCGCTCCAGCCTCCTCCCATGGTCGTCTGTATTTCCTGTGGGTGCTCCAGATTCCTCCCACGCTTGTGTGCGTTTCATCTGGGTGCTCCAGCCTCCTCCCACGCTCGTGTGCGTTTCCTCTGAGTGCTCCAGCCTCCTCCCACGCTCATGTGTGTTTCCTCGGGGGTGCTCCAACGTTCTCCCACGCTCGTGTGTGTTTCCTCTGGGTGCTCAAGATTCCTCCCACGCTCGTGTGCGTTTCCTCTGGGTGCTCTAGCCTCCTCCCTCGCTCGTGTGCATTTCCTCTGGGTGCTCCAGCCAACTCCCACGCTCGTGTGCGATTCCTCTGTGTGCTCCAGCCTCCTCCCAGACTCGTATGCGTTTCCTTTGGGTGCTCCAGCCTCCTCCCACGCTCGTGTGTGTTTTCTTGGGGTGCTCCAACAGTTCTCCCACGCTCGTTTGTGTTTCCTCTGGGTGCTCCAGCCTCCTCCCACGGTCGTGTGCATTTCCTCCGGGTGCTCCAGCCTCCTCCCACGGTCGTCTGCATTTCCTCTGGGTGCTAGAGCCTCCTCCTACGCTAGTGTGTGTTTCCTCTGGGTGCTCCAGCGTTCTCCCACGCTCGTGTGTGTTTCCTCTGGGTGCTCCAGCCTCCTCCCACGCTCGTGTGTGTTTCCTCTGGATGCTCCAGATTCCTCCCACGCTCGTGTGCGTTTCCTCCGGGTGCTCCAGCCTCCTCCCACACTCGTGTGCGTTGCCTCTGGGTGCTCTAGCCTCCTCCCACGCTCGTGTGTGTTTCCTTTGGTTGCTCCAGCCTCCTCTCACGCTCGTGTGCTTTTCCTCTGGGTGCTCCATCCTCGTCCCACTGTCATGTGCGTTTCCTCTGGGTGCTCCAGCGTTCCCCACACTCATGTGTGTTTCCTCTGGATGCTCCAGATTCATCCCACGCTTGTGTGCGATTCCTCTGGGTGCTCCAGCCTCCTCCAACACTCGTATGCGTTTCCTCTGGGTACTCCAGCCTGCTCCCACGCTCGTGTGCGTTTCCTCTGAGTGCTCCAGCCTCCTCCCACGCTCGTGTGCGTTTCCTCTGGGTGCTCCAGCCTCCTCCCACACTCGTGTGCATTTCCTCTGGGTGCTCCAGCCTCCTCCCACGCTCGTGTGCGTTTCCTCTCGGTGCTCCAGCCTCCTCCCCCGCTCCTGTGCGTTTCCTCTGGGTGCTCCAGCCTCCTCCCACGCTCGTGTGTGTTTCCTTTGGGTGCTCCAGCCTCTTCCCACGGTCGTGTGCATTTCCTCCGGGTGCTCCAGCCTCCTCCCACGGTCATGTGCATTTCCTCTGGGTGCTCCAGCCTCCTCCTACGCTGGTCAGCGTTTCCTCTGGGTGCTCCAGCGTTCTCCCACGCTCGTGTGTGTTTCCTCTGGGTGCTCCAGATGCCTCCACGCTAGTGAGTGTTTCCTCTGGGAGCTCCAGCCTCCTCCCACTCTCATGTGCGTTTCCTCTGGGTGCTCTAGATTCCTCCCACGCACGTGTGTGTTTCTTCTGGGTGCTCCAGATTCATCCGACGCTTGTGTGCGTTTCCTCTGGGTATCCAGCCTCCTCCCACGCTCGTGTGCGTTTCCTTTGGGTGCTGCAGCCTCCTCCCACGCTCGTGTGTCTTTCCTCTGGGTGCTCCAGCCTCTTACCGCGCTCGTGTGTGTTTCCTCTGGGTGCTCCAGCGTTCTCCAACGCTCGTGAGTGTTTCCTCTGGGAGCTCCAGCCTCCTCCCACTCTCATGTGCGTTTCCTCTGGGTGCTCTAGATTCCTCCCACGCACGTGTGTGTTTCCACTGGGTGCTCCAGCATTCCCCACGCTCATGTGTGTTTCTCTGGATGCTCCAGATTCATCCGACGCTTGTGTGTGTTTCCTCTGTGTGCTCCAGCCTCCTCCCCCGCTCGTGTGTGTTTCCTCTGGGTGCTTCAGCCTCCTCCCACGCTCGTGTGTGTTTCCTCTGGATGCTCCAGATTCATCCCACGCTTGTGTGCGTTTCATCTGGGTGCTCCAGCCTCCTCCCACGCTCGTGTGCGTTTCCTCTGGGTGCTCCAGCCTCCTCCCACGCTCATGTGTGTTTGCTCTGGGCGCTCCAGCCTCCTCCCATGGTCGTCTGTATTTCCTGTGGGTGCTCCAGATTCCTCCCACGCTTGTGTGCGTTTCATCTGGGTGCTCCAGCCTCCTCCCACGCTCGTGTGCGTTTCCTCTGAGTGCTCCAGCCTCCTCCCACGCTCATGTGTGTTTCCTCGGGGGTGCTCCAACGTTCTCCCACGCTCGTGTGTGTTTCCTCTGGGTGCTCAAGATTCCTCCCACGCTCGTGTGCGTTTCCTCTGGGTGCTCTAGCCTCCTCCCTCGCTCGTGTGCATTTCCTCTGGGTGCTCCAGCCAACTCCCACGCTCGTGTGCGATTCCTCTGTGTGCTCCAGCCTCCTCCCAGACTCGTATGCGTTTCCTCTGGGTGCTCCAGCCTCCTCCCACGCTCGTGTGTGTTTTCTTGGGGTGCTCCAACAGTTCTCCCACGCTCGTTTGTGTTTCCTCTGGGTGCTCCAGCCTCCTCCCACGGTCGTGTGCATTTCCTCCGGGTGCTCCAGCCTCCTCCCACGGTCGTCTGCATTTCCTCTGGGTGCTAGAGCCTCCTCCTACGCTAGTGTGTGTTTCCTCTGGGTGCTCCAGCGTTCTCCCACGCTCGTGTGTGTTTCCTCTGGGTGCTCCAGCCTCCTCCCACGCTCGTGTGTGTTTCCTCTGGATGCTCCAGATTCCTCCCACGCTCGTGTGCGTTTCCTCCGGGTGCTCCAGCCTCCTCCCACACTCGTGTGCGTTGCCTCTGGGTGCTCTAGCCTCCTCCCACGCTCGTGTGTGTTTCCTTTGGTTGCTCCAGCCTCCTCTCACGCTCGTGTGCTTTTCCTCTGGGTGCTCCATCCTCGTCCCACTGTCATGTGCGTTTCCTCTGGGTGCTCCAGCGTTCCCCACACTCATGTGTGTTTCCTCTGGATGCTCCAGATTCATCCCACGCTTGTGTGCGATTCCTCTGGGTGCTCCAGCCTCCTCCAACACTCGTATGCGTTTCCTCTGGGTACTCCAGCCTGCTCCCACGCTCGTGTGCGTTTCCTCTGAGTGCTCCAGCCTCCTCCCACGCTCGTGTGCGTTTCCTCTGGGTGCTCCAGCCTCCTCCCACACTCGTGTGCATTTCCTCTGGGTGCTCCAGCCTCCTCCCACGCTCGTGTGCGTTTCCTCTCGGTGCTCCAGCCTCCTCCCCCGCTCCTGTGCGTTTCCTCTGGGTGCTCCAGCCTCCTCCCACGCTCGTGTGTGTTTCCTTTGGGTGCTCCAGCCTCTTCCCACGGTCGTGTGCATTTCCTCCGGGTGCTCCAGCCTCCTCCCACGGTCATGTGCATTTCCTCTGGGTGCTCCAGCCTCCTCCTACGCTGGTCAGCGTTTCCTCTGGGTGCTCCAGCGTTCTCCCACGCTCGTGTGTGTTTCCTCTGGGTGCTCCAGATGCCTCCACGCTAGTGAGTGTTTCCTCTGGGAGCTCCAGCCTCCTCCCACTCTCATGTGCGTTTCCTCTGGGTGCTCTAGATTCCTCCCACGCACGTGTGTGTTTCTTCTGGGTGCTCCAGATTCATCCGACGCTTGTGTGCGTTTCCTCTGGGTATCCAGCCTCCTCCCACGCTCGTGTGCGTTTCCTTTGGGTGCTGCAGCCTCCTCCCACGCTCGTGTGTCTTTCCTCTGGGTGCTCCAGCCTCTTACCGCGCTCGTGTGTGTTTCCTCTGGGTGCTCCAGCGTTCTCCAACGCTCGTGAGTGTTTCCTCTGGGAGCTCCAGCCTCCTCCCACTCTCATGTGCGTTTCCTCTGGGTGCTCTAGATTCCTCCCACGCACGTGTGTGTTTCCACTGGGTGCTCCAGCATTCCCCACGCTCATGTGTGTTTCTCTGGATGCTCCAGATTCATCCGACGCTTGTGTGTGTTTCCTCTGTGTGCTCCAGCCTCCTCCCCCGCTCGTGTGTGTTTCCTCTGGGTGCTTCAGCCTCCTCCCACGCTCGTGTGTGTTTCCTCTGGGTGCTCCAGCCTCCTCCCACGCTCGTGTATGTTTCTTCTGGGTGCTCCAGCGTTCTCCCACGCTCCTGTGTGTATCCTCTGCGTGCTCCAGCGTTCTCCCACGGTCGTGTGCATTTCCTCCGGGAGCTCCAGCCTCCTCCCACGGTCGTGTGCATTTCTTCTGGGTGCTCCAGCCTCCTCCCACGCTCATGTGTTTCCTCGGGGTGCTCCAGCGTTCTCCCACGCTCGTGTGTGTGTCCTCTGGGTGCTCCAGCGTTCCCCACGCTCATGTGTGTTTCCTCGGGGTGCTCCAACGTTCTCCCACGCTCGTGTGTGTTTCCTCTGGGTGCTCCAGATTCCTCCCACGCTAGTGAGTGTTTCCTCTGGGAGCTCCAGCCTCCTCCCACTCTCATGTGGATTTCCTCTGGGTGCTCGAGATTCCTCTCACGCTCGTGTGTGTTTCCTCTGAGTACTCCAGTCTGCTCCCACACTCGTGTTTGTTTCCTCTGGGTTCTCCAGCCTCCTCTCACGCTCGTGTGCTTTTCCTCTGGGTGCTCCACCCTCGTCCCACTGTCATGTGCGTTTCCTCTGGGTGCTCCAGCGTTCCCCACACTCATGTGTGTTTCCTCTGGATGCTCCAGATTCATCCCACGCTTGTGTGCGATTCCTCTGAGTGCTCCAGCCTCCTCCAACACTCGTATGCGTTTCCTCTGGGTACTCCAGCCTGCTCCCACGCTCGTGTGCGTTTCCTCTAAGTGCTCCAGCCTCCTCCCACGCTCGTGTGCGTTTCCTCTGGGTGCTCCAGCCTCCTCCCACGCTCGTGTGCATTTCCTCTGGGTGCTCCAGCCTCCTCCCACGCTCGTGTGCGTTTCCTCTCGGTGCTCCAGCCTCCTCCCCCGCTCCTGTGCGGTTTCCTCTGGGTGCTCCAGCCTCCTCCCACGCTCGTGTGTGTTTCCTTTGGGTGCTCCAGCCTCTTCCCACGGTCGTGTGCATTTCCTCCGGGTGCTCCAGCCTCCTCCCACGGTCGTGTGCATTTCCTCTGGGTGCTCCAGCCTCCTCCTACGCTGGTGTGCGTTTCCTCTGGGTGCTCCAGCGTTCTCCCACGCTCGTGTGTGTTTCCTCTGGGTGCTCCAGATTCCTCCCACGCTAGTGAGTGTTTCCTCTGGGAGCTCCAGGTTCCTCCCACTCTCATGTGCGTTTCGTCTGGGTGCTCTAGATTCCTCCCACGCACGTGTGTGTTTCCTCTGGGTGCTCCATCCTCGTCCCACTGTCATGTGCGTTTCCTCTGGGTGCTCCAGAGTTCCCCACGCTCATGTGTGTTTCCTCTGGATGCTCCAGATTCATCCCACGTTTGTGTGCGTTTCGTCTGGGTGCTCCAGCGTTGTCCCA
Source organism: Mobula birostris (assembly GCF_030028105.1). Classification (NCBI taxonomy): domain Eukaryota; kingdom Metazoa; phylum Chordata; class Chondrichthyes; order Myliobatiformes; family Myliobatidae; genus Mobula; species Mobula birostris. Next base: position 15,194 of record NW_027277293.1, on the reverse strand, counting down.
CGCACGTGTGCGTTTCCTCTGGGTGCTCCATCCTCCTCCCACTTCGTGTTCATTTCCTCTGGGTGCTCCAGCCTCCTCCTACGCTAGTGTGTGTTTCCTCTCGGTGCTCCAGCGTTGTCCCACGCTCGTGTGTGTTTCTTCTGGGTGCTCCAGCCTCCTCCCACGCTCATGTGTTTCCTCGGGGTGCTCCAGCGTTCTCCCACGCTCGTGTGTGTGTCCTCTAGGTGCTCCAGCATTCTCCCACGCTCGCGTGTGTTTCCTCTGTGTGCTCCAGCGTTCTCCCACGCTCGTGTGTGTTTCCTCTGGGTGCTCCAGATTCCTCCCACGCTAGTGAGTGTTTCCTCTGGGAGCTCCAGCCTCCTCCCACGCACGTGTGTGTTTCCTCTGGGGGCTCCAGCGTTCCCCACGCTCATGTGTGTTTCCTCTGGATGCTCCAGATTCATCCGACGCTTGTGTGCGTTTCCTCTGGGTATCCAGCCTCCTCCCACGCTCCTGTGCGTTTCCTCTGAGTGCTCCAGCCTCCTCCCACGCTCGTGTGCGTTTCCTCTGGGTGCTCCATCCTCGTCCCACTCTCAAGTGCGTTTCCTCTGTGTGCTCCAGCGTTCCCCACGCTCATGTGTGTTTCCTCTGGATGCTCCAGATTCATCCCACGCTTGTGTGCGTTTCATCTGGGTGCTCCAGCCTCCTCCCACGCTCGTGTGCGTTTCCTCTGGGTGCTCCAGCCTCCTCTCACGCTCATGTGTGTCTCCTCTGGGTGCTCCAGCCTCCTCCCACGCTCATGTGTGTTTCCTCGGGGTGCTCCAGCCTCCTCCCACGCTCGTGTGTGTTTCCTCTGGGTGCTCCAGCCTCCTCCCACCCTCGTGTGTGTTTCCTCTGAGTGCTCCAGCCTCCTCCCACGCGAGTGTGTATTTCCTCTGAGCGCTCCAGCCTCCTCCCATGGTCGTCTGTATTTCCTGTGGGTGCTCTAGCCTCCTCCCTCGCTCGTGTGCATTTCCTCTGGGTGCTCCAGCCAACTCCCACGCTCGTGTGCGATTCCTCTGTGTGCTCCAGCCTCCTCCCAGACTCGTATGCGTTTCCTCTGGGTGCTCCAGCCTCCTCCCACGCTCGTGTGTGTTTTCTTGGGGTGCTCCAACAGTTCTCCCACGCTCGTGTGTGTTTCCTCTGGGTGCTCCAGCCTCCTCCCACGGTCGTGTGCATTTCCTCCGGGTGCTCCAGCCTCCTCCCACGGTCGTGTGCATTTCCTCTGGGTGCTAGAGCCTCCTCCTACGCTAGTGTGTGTTTCCTCTGGGTGCTCCAGCGTTCTCCCATGCTCGTGTGTGTTTCCTCTGGGTGCTCCAGCCTCCTCCCACGCTCGTGTGTGTTTCCTCTGGATGCTCCAGATTCCTCCCACGCTAGTGAGTGTTTCCTCTGGGTGCTCCAGCCTCCTCCCACGCTCGTGTGCGTTTCCTCCGGGTGCTCCAGCCTCCTCCCACACTCGTGTGCGTTGCCTCTGGGTGCTCTAGCCTCCTCCCACGCTCGTGTGTGTTTCCTTTGGTTGCTCCAGCCTCCTCTCACGCTCGTGTGCTTTTCCTCTGGGTGCTCCATCCTCGTCCCACTGTCATGTGCGTTTCCTCTGGGTGCTCCAGCGTTCCCCACACTCATGTGTGTTTCCTCTGGATGCTCCAGATTCATCCCACGCTTGTGTGCGATTCCTCTGGGTGCTCCAGCCTCCTCCAACACTCGTATGCGTTTCCTCTGGGTACTCCAGCCTGCTCCCACGCTCGTGTGCGTTTCCTCTGAGTGCTCCAGCCTCCTCCCACGCTCGTGTGCGTTTCCTCTGGGTGCTCCAGCCTCCTCCCACACTCGTGTGCATTTCCTCTCGGTGCTCCAGCCTCCTCCCACGCTCGTGTGCGTTTCCTCTCGGTGCTCCAGCCTCCTCCCCCGCTCCTGTGCGTTTCCTCTGGGTGCTCCAGCCTCCTCCCACGCTCGTGTGTGTTTCCTTTGGGTGCTCCAGCCTCTTCCCACGGTCGTGTGCATTTCCTCCGGGTGCTCCAGCCTCCTCCCACGGTCATGTGCATTTCCTCTGGGTGCTCCAGCCTCCTCCTACGCTGGTCTGCGTTTCCTCTGGGTGCTCCAGCGTTCTCCCACGCTCGTGTGTGTTTCCTCTGGGTGCTCCAGATTCCTCCACGCTAGTGAGTGTTTCCTCTGGGAGCTCCAGCCTCCTCCCACTCTCATGTGCGTTTCCTCTGGGTGCTCTAGATTCCTCCCACGCACGTGTGTGTTTCCTCTGGGTGCTTCAGCGTTCCCCACGCTCATGTGTGTTTCCTCTGGATGCTCCAGATTCATCCGACGCTTGTGTGCGTTTCCTCTGGGTATCCAGCCTCCTCCCACGCTCGTGTGCGTTTCCTTTGGGTGCTCCAGCCTCCTCCCACGCTCGTGTGTCTTTCCTCTGGGTGCTCCAGCCTCTTACCGCGCTCGTGTGTGTTTCCTCTGGGTGCTCCAGCGTTCTCCAACGCTAGTGAGTGTTTCCTCTGGGAGCTCCAGCCTCCTCCCACTCTCATCTGCGTTTCCTCTGGGTGCTCTAGATTCCTCCCACGCACGTGTGTGTTTCCACTGGGTGCTCCAGCATTCCCCACGCTGATGTGTGTTTCCTCTGGATGCTCCAGATTCATCCGACGCTTGTGTGTGTTTCCTCTGTGTGCTCCAGCCTCCTCCCACGCACGTGTGTGTTTCCTCTGGGGGCTCCAGCGTTCTCCCACGTTCGTGTGTGTTTTCTCTGGGTGCTCCATCCTCGTCCCATTGTCATGTGCGTTTCCTCTGGGTGCTCCAGAGTTCCCCACGCTCATGTGTGTTTCCTCTGGATGCTCCAGATTCATCCCACGCTTGTGTGCGATTCCTCTGGGTGCTCCAGCCTCCTCCAACACAGGTATGCGTTTCTTCTGGGTGCTCCAGCCTCCTCCCAAGCTCGTGTGCGTTTCCTCTGGGTGCTCCAGCCTCCTCCCACGCTCGTGTGCGTTTCGTCTGGGTGCTCCAGCGTTGTCCCACGCACGTGTGCGTTTCCTCTGGGTGCTCTATCCTCCTCCCACTTCGTGTTCATTTCCTCTGGGTGCTCCAGCCTCCTCCTACGCTAGTGTGTGTTTTCTCTCGGTGCTCCGGCGTTGTCCCACGCTCGTGTGTGTTTCTTCTGGGTGCTCCAGCCTCCTCCCACGCTCATGTGTTTCCTCGGGGTGCTCCAGCTTTCTCCCACGCTCGTGTGTGTGTCCTCTAGGTGCTCCAGCATTCTCCCACGCTCGCGTGTGTTTCCTCTGTGTGCTCCAGCGTTCTCCCACGCTCGTGTGTGTTTCCTCTGGGTGCTCCAGATTCCTCCCACGCTAGTGAGTGTTTCCTCTGGGAGCTCCAGCCTCCTCCCACTCTCATGTGCGTTTCCTCTGGGTGCTCTAGATTCCTCCCGCGCACGTGTGTGTTTCCTCTGGGGGCTCCAGCGTTCCCCACGCTCATGTGTGTTTCCTCTGGATGCTCCAGATTCATCCGACGCTTGTGTGCGTTTCCTCTGGGTATCCAGCCTCCTCCCACGCTCGTGTGCGTTTCCTCTGGGTGCTCCAGCCTCCTCCCACGCTCGTGTGCGTTTCCTCTGCGTGCTCCATCCTCCTCCCACGCGAGTGTGTATTTCCTCTGGGTGCTCCAGCCTCCTCCCATGGTCGTGTGTGTTTCCTCTGGGTGCTCCATATTCCTCCCACGCTCGTGTGCGTTTCCTCTGGGTGCTCTAGCCTCCTCCCACGCTCGTGTGTATTTCCTCTGGCTTCTCCAGACTCCTCTCACACTCGTGTGCTTTTCCTCTGGGTGCTCCATCCTCGTCCCACTCTCAAGTGCGTTTCCTCTGGGTGCTCCAGCGTTCCCCACGCTCATGTGTGTTTCCTCTGGATGCTCCAGATTTATCCCACGCTTGTGTGCGTTTCATCTGGGTGCTCCAGCCTCCTCCCACGCTCGTGTGCGTTTCCTCTGGGTGCTCCAGCCTCCTTCCACGCTCATGTGTGTTTGCTCTGGATGCTCCAGCCTCCTCCCGCGCTCCTGTGTGTCTCCTCTGGGTGCTCCAGCCTCCTCCCACGCTCATGTGTGTTTCCTCGGGGTGCTCCAGCCTCCTCCCACGCTCGTGTGTGTTTCCTCTGGGTGCTCCAGCCTCCTCCCACCCTCGTGTGTGTTTCCTCTGAGTGCTCCAGCCTCCTCCCACGCGAGTGTGTATTTCCTCTGAGCGCTCCAGCCTCCTCCCATGGTCGTGTGTATTTCCTGTGGGTGCTCCAGATTCCTCCCACGCTCGTGTGCTTTTCCTCTGGGTGCTCCATCCTCGTCCCACGCTCGTGTGCGATTCCTCTGTGTGCTCCAGCCTCCTCCCAGACTCGTATGCGTTTCCTCTGGGTGCTCCAGCCTCCTCCCACGCTCGTGTGTGTTTCCTCTGGGTGTTCCAGTGTTCTCCCACGCTCGTGTGTGTTTCATCTGGGTGCTCCAGCGTTGTCCCACGCACGTGTGCGTTTCCTCTGGGTGCACCAGCCTCCTCCCACGCTCGTGTGCGTTTCCTCTGTGTGCTCCAGCCTCCTCCCACACTCGTGTGCATTTCCTCCGGGTGCTCCAGCCTCCTCCCACGCTCATGTGTGTTTCCTCGGGGGTGCTCCAACGTTCTCCCACGCTCGTGTGTGTTTCCTCTGGGTGCTCAAGATTCCTCCCACGCTCGTGTGCGTTTCCTGTGGGTGCTCTAGCCTCCTCCCTCGCTCGTGTGCATTTCCTCTGGGTGCTCCAGCCTCCTCCCACGCTCGTGTGCGTTTCCTCTGGGTGCTCCAGCCTCCTCCCACGCTCATGTGTGTTTGCTCTGGGCGCTCCAGCCTCCTCCCATGGTCGTCTGTATTTCCTGTGGGTGCTCCAGATTCCTCCCACGCTTGTGTGCGTTTCATCTGGGTGCTCCAGCCTCCTCCCACGCTCGTGTGCGTTTCCTCTGAGTGCTCCAGCCTCCTCCCACGCTCATGTGTGTTTCCTCGGGGGTGCTCCAACGTTCTCCCACGCTCGTGTGTGTTTCCTCTGGGTGCTCAAGATTCCTCCCACGCTCGTGTGCGTTTCCTCTGGGTGCTCTAGCCTCCTCCCTCGCTCGTGTGCATTTCCTCTGGGTGCTCCAGCCAACTCCCACGCTCGTGTGCGATTCCTCTGTGTGCTCCAGCCTCCTCCCAGACTCGTATGCGTTTCCTCTGGGTGCTCCAGCCTCCTCCCACGCTCGTGTGTGTTTTCTTGGGGTGCTCCAACAGTTCTCCCACGCTCGTTTGTGTTTCCTCTGGGTGCTCCAGCCTCCTCCCACGGTCGTGTGCATTTCCTCCGGGTGCTCCAGCCTCCTCCCACGGTCGTGTGCATTTCCTCTGGGTGCTAGAGCCTCCTCCTACGCTAGTGTGTGTTTCCTCTGGGTGCTCCAGCGTTCTCCCACGCTCGTGTGTGTTTCCTCTGGGTGCTCCAGCCTCCTCCCACGCTCGTGTGTGTTTCCTCTGGATGCTCCAGATTCCTCCCACGCTAGTGAGTGTTTCCTCTGGGTGCTCCAGCCTCCTCCCACGCTCGTGTGCGTTTCCTCCGGGTGCTCCAGCCTCCTCCCACACTCGTGTGCGTTGCCTCTGGGTGCTCTAGCCTCCTCCCACGCTCGTGTGTGTTTCCTTTGGTTGCTCCAGCCTCCTCTCACGCTCGTGTGCTTTTCCTCTGGGTGCTCCATCCTCGTCCCACTGTCATGTGCGTTTCCTCTGGGTGCTCCAGAGTTCCCCACGCTCATGTGTGTTTCCTCTGGATGCTCCAGATTCATCCCACGTTTGTGTGCGTTTCGTCTGGGTGCTCCAGCGTTGTCCCACGCACGTGTGCGTTTCCTCTGGGTGCTCCATCCTCCTCCCACTTCGTGTTCATTTCCTCTGGGTGCTCCAGCCTCCTCCTACGCTAGTGTGTGTTTCCTCTCGGTGCTCCAGCGTTGTCCCACGCTCGTGTGTGTTTCTTCTGGGTGCTCCAGCCTCCTCCCACGCTCATGTGTTTCCTCGGGGTGCTCCAGCGTTCTCCCACGCTCGTGTGTGTGTCCTCTAGGTGCTCCAGCATTCTCCCACGCTCGCGTGTGTTTCCTCTGTGTGCTCCAGCGTTCTCCCACGCTCGTGTGTGTTTCCTCTGGGTGCTCCAGATTCCTCCCACGCTAGTGAGTGTTTCCTCTGGGAGCTCCAGCCTCCTCCCACGCACGTGTGTGTTTCCTCTGGGGGCTCCAGCGTTCCCCACGCTCATGTGTGTTTCCTCTGGATGCTCCAGATTCATCCGACGCTCGTGTGCGTTTCCTCTGAGTGCTCCAGCCTCCTCCCACGCTCGTGTGCGTTTCCTCTGGGTGCTCCAGCCTCCTATCACGCTCGTGTGTGTTTCCTCTGGGTGCTCCATCCTCCTCCCACGCGAGTGTGTATTTCCTCTGGGTGCTCCAGCCTCCTCCCATGGTCGTGTGTGTTTCCTCTGGGTGCTCCATATTCCTCCCACGCTCGTGTGCGTTTCCTCTGGGTGCTCTAGCCTCCTCCCACGCTCGTGTGCATTTCCTCTGGCTTCTCCAGCCTCCTCTCACACTCGTGTGCTTTTCCTCTGGGTGCTCCATCCTCGTCCCACTCTCAAGTGCGTTTCCTCTGGGTGCTCCAGCGTTCCCCACGCTCATGTGTGTTTCCTCTGGATGCTCCAGATTCATCCCACGCTTGTGTGCGTTTCATCTGGGTGCTCCAGCCTCCTCCCACGCTCGTGTGCGTTTCCTCTGGGTGCTCCAGCCTCCTCCCACGCTCATGTGTGTTTGCTCTGGGCGCTCCAGCCTCCTCCCATGGTCGTCTGTATTTCCTGTGGGTGCTCCAGATTCCTCCCACGCTTGTGTGCGTTTCATCTGGGTGCTCCAGCCTCCTCCCACGCTCGTGTGCGTTTCCTCTGAGTGCTCCAGCCTCCTCCCACGCTCATGTGTGTTTCCTCGGGGGTGCTCCAACGTTCTCCCACGCTCGTGTGTGTTTCCTCTGGGTGCTCAAGATTCCTCCCACGCTCGTGTGCGTTTCCTCTGGGTGCTCCAGCCAACTCCCACGCTCGTGTGCGATTCCTCTGTGTGCTCCAGCCTCCTCCCAGACTCGTATGCGTTTCCTCTGGGTGCTCCAGCCTCCTCCCACGCTCGTGTGTGTTTTCTTGGGGTGCTCCAACAGTTCTCCCACGATCGTTTGTGTTTCCTCTGGGTGCTCCAGCCTCCTCCCACGGTCGTGTGCATTTCCTCCGGGTGCTCCAGCCTCCTCCCACGGTCGTGTGCATTTCCTCTGGGTGCTAGAGCCTCCTCCTACGCTTGTGTGTGTTTCCTCTGGGTGCTCCAGCGTTCTCCCACGCTCGTGTGTGTTTCCTCTGGGTGCTCCAGACTCCTCCCACGCTCGTGTGTGTTTCCTCTGGATGCTCCAGATTCCTCCCACGCTCGTGTGCGTTTCCTCCGGGTGCTCCAGCCTCCTCCCACACTCGTGTGCGTTGCCTCTGGGTGCTCTAGCCTCCTCCCACGCTCGTGTGTGTTTCCTTTGGTTGCTCCAGCCTCCTCTCACGCTCGTGTGCTTTTCCTCTGGGTGCTCCATCCTCGTCCCACTGTCATGTGCGTTTCCTCTGGGTGCTCCAGCGTTCCCCACACTCATGTGTGTTTCCTCTGGATGCTCCAGATTCATCCCACGCTTGTGTGCGATTCCTCTGGGTGCTCCAGCCTCCTCCAACACTCGTATGCGTTTCCTCTGGGTACTCCAGCCTGCTCCCACGCTCGTGTGCGTTTCCTCTGAGTGCTCCAGCCTCCTCCCACGCTCGTGTGCGTTTCCTCTGGGTGCTCCAGCCTCCTCCCACACTCGTGTGCATTTCCTCTGGGTGCTCCAGCCTCCTCCCACGCTCGTGTGCGTTTCCTCTCGGTGCTCCAGCCTCCTCCCCCGCTCCTGTGCGTTTCCTCTGGGTGCTCCAGCCTCCTCCCACGCTCGTGTGTGTTTCCTTTGGGTGCTCCAGCCTCTTCCCACGGTCGTGTGCATTTCCTCCGGGTGCTCCAGCCTCCTCCCACGGTCATGTGCATTTCCTCTGGGTGCTCCAGCCTCTCCTACGCTGGTCAGCGTTTCCTCTGGGTGCTCCAGCGTTCTCCCACGCTCGTGTGTGTTTCCTCTGGGTGCTCCAGATTCCTCCACGCTAGTGAGTGTTTCCTCTGGGAGCTCCAGCCTCCTCCCACTCTCATGTGCGTTTCCTCTGGGTGCTCTAGATTCCTCCCACGCACGTGTGTGTTTCCTCTGGGTGCTCCAGATTCATCCGACGCTTGTGTGCGTTTCCTCTGGGTATCCAGCCTCCTCCCACGCTCGTGTGCGTTTCCGTTGGGTGCTGCAGCCTCCTCCCACGCTCGTGTGTCTTTCCTCTGGGTGCTCCAGCCTCTTACCGCGCTCGTGTGTGTTTCCTCTGGGTGCTCCAGCGTTCTCCAACTCTCGTGAGTGTTTCCTCTGGGAGCTCCAGCCTCCTCCCACTCTCATGTGCGTTTCCTCTGGGTGCTCTAGATTCCTCCCACGCACGTGTGTGTTTCCACTGGGTGCTCCAGCATTCCCCACGCTCATGTGTGTTTCTCTGGATGCTCCAGATTCATCCGACGCTTGTGTGTGTTTCCTCTGTGTGCTCCAGCCTCCTCCCACGCTCGTGTGTGTTTCCTCTGGGTGCTTCAGCCTCCTCCCACGCTCGTGTGTGTTTCCTCTGGGTGCTCCAGCCTCCTCCCACGCTCGTGTATGTTTCTTCTGGGTGCTCCAGCGTTCTCCCACGCTCCTGTGTGTATCCTCTGCGTGCTCCAGCGTTCTCCCACGGTCGTGTGCATTTCCTCCGGGTGCTCCAGCCTCCTCCCACGGTCGTGTGCATTTCTTCTGGGTGCTCCAGCGTTCCCCACGCTCATGTGTGTTTCCTCGGGGTGCTCCAACGTTCTCCCACGCTCGTGTGTGTTTCCTCTGGGTGCTCCAGATTCCTCCCACGCTAGTGAGTGTTTCCTCTGGGAGCTCCAGCCTCCTCCCACTCTCATGTGCATTTCCTCTGGGTGCTCGAGATTCCTCTCACGCTCGTGTGTGTTTCCTCTGGGTACTCCAGTCTGCTCCCACACTCGTGTTTGTTTCCTCTGGGTTCTCCAGCCTCCTCTCACGCTCGTGTGCTTTTCCTCTGGGTGCTCCACCCTCGTCCCACTGTCATGTGCGTTTCCTCTGGGTGCTCCAGCGTTCCCCACACTCATGTGTGTTTCCTCTGGATGCTCCAGATTCATCCCACGCTTGTGTGCGATTCCTCTGGGTGCTCCAGCCTCCTCCAACACTCGTATGCGTTTCCTCTGGGTACTCCAGCCTGCTCCCACGCTCGTGTGCGTTTCCTCTGAGTGCTCCAGCCTCCTCCCACGCTCGTGTGCGTTTCCTCTGGGTGCTCCAGCCTCCTCCCACGCTCGTATGCATTTCCTCTGGGTGCTCCAGCCTCCTCCCACGCTCGTGTGCGTTTCCTCTCGGTGCTCCAGCCTCCTCCCCCGCTCCTGTGCGGTTTCCTCTGGGTGCTCCAGCCTCCTCCCACGCTCGTGTGTGTTTCCTTTGGGTGCTCCAGCCTCTTCCCACGGTCGTGTGCATTTCCTCCGGGTGCTCCAGCCTCCTCCCACGGTCGTGTGCATTTCCTCTGGGTGCTCCAGCCTCCTCCTACGCTGGTGTGCGTTTCCTCTGGGTGCTCCAGCGTTGTCCCACGCTCGTGTGTGTTTCCTCTGGGTGCTCCAGATTCCTCCCACGCTAGTGAGTGTTTCCTCTGGGAGCTCCAGCCTCCTCCCACTCTCATGTGCGTTTCGTCTGGGTGCTCTAGATTCCTCCCACGCACGTGTGTGTTTCCTCTGGGTGCTTCAGCGTTCCCCACGCTCATGTGTGTTTCCTCTGGATGCTCCAGATTCATCCGACGCTTTTGTACGTTTCCTCTGGGTATCCAGCCTCCTCCCACGCTCGTGTGCGTTTCCTCTGGGTGCTCCAGCCTCCTCCCACGCTCGTGTGTCTTTCCTCTGGGTGCTCCAGCCTCCTCCCACGCACGTGTGTGTTTCCTCTGGGGGCTCCAGCGTTCTCCCACGTTCGTGTGTGTTTCCTCTGGGTGCTCCATCCTCGTCCCACTGTCATGTGCGTTTCCTCTGGGTGCTCCAGAGTTCCCCACGCTCATGTGTGTTTCCTCTGGATGCTCCAGATTCATCCCACGTTTGTGTGCGTTTCGTCTGGGTGCTCCAGCGTTGTCCCACGCACGTGTGCGTTTCCTCTGGGTGCTCCATCCTCCTCCCACTTCGTGTTCATTTCCTCTGGGTGCTCCAGCCTCCTCCTACGCTAGTGTGTGTTTCCTCTCGGTGCTCCAGCGTTGTCCCACGCTCGTGTGTGTTTCTTCTGGGTGCTCCAGCCTCCTCCCACGCTCATGTGTTTCCTCGGGGTGCTCCAGCGTTCTCCCACGCTCGTGTGTGTGTCCTCTAGGTGCTCCAGCATTCTCCCACGCTCGCGTGTGTTTCCTCTGTGTGCTCCAGCGTTCTCCCACGCTCGTGTGTGTTTCCTCTGGGTGCTCCAGATTCCTCCCACGCTAGTGAGTGTTTCCTCTGGGAGCTCCAGCCTCCTCCCACGCACGTGTGTGTTTCCTCTGGGGGCTCCAGCGTTCCCCACGCTCATGTGTGTTTCCTCTGGATGCTACAGATTCATCCGACGCTTGTGTGCGTTTCCTCTGGGTATCCAGCCTCCTCCCACGCTCGTGTGCGTTTCCTCTGAGCGCTCCAGCCTCCTCCCACGCTCGTGTGCGTTTCCTCTGGGTGCTCCAGCCTCCTATCACGCTCGTGTGTGTTTCCTCTGGGTGCTCCATCCTCCTCCCACGCGAGTGTGTATTTCCTCTGGGTGCTCCAGCCTCCTCCCATGGTCGTGTGTGTTTCCTCTGGGTGCTCCATATTCCTCCACGCTCGTGTGCGTTTCCTCTGGGTGCTCTAGCCTCCTCCCACGCTCGTGTGCATTTCCTCTGGCTTCTCCAGCCTCCTCTCACACTCGTGTGCTTTTCCTCTGGGTGCTCCATCCTCGTCCCACTCTCAAGTGCGTTTCCTCTGGGTGCTCCAGCGTTCTCCCACGCTCGTGTGTGTGTCCTCTAGGTGCTCCAGCATTCTCCCACGCTCGCGTGTGTTTCCTCTGTGTGCTCCAGCGTTCCCCACGCTCATGTGTGTTTCCTCTGGATGCTCCAGATTCATCCGACGCTTGTGTGCGTTTCCTCTGGGTATCCAGCCTCCTCCCACGCTCGTGTGCGTTTCCTCTGAGTGCTCCAGCCTCCTCCCACGCTCGTGTGCGTTTCCTCTGGGTGCTCCATCCTCGTCCCACTCTCAAGTGCGTTTCCTCTGTGTGCTCCAGCGTTCCCCACGCTCATGTGTGTTTCCTCTGGATGCTCCAGATTCATCCCACGCTTGTGTGCGTTTCATCTGGGTGCTCCAGCCTCCTCCCACGCTCGTGTGCGTTTCCTCTGGGTGCTCCAGCCTCCTCTCACGCTCATGTGTGTCTCCTCTGGGTGCTCCAGCCTCCTCCCACGCTCATGTGTGTTTCCTCGGGGTGCTCCAGCCTCCTCCCACGCTCGTGTGTGTTTCCTCTGGGTGCTCCAGCCTCCTCCCACCCTCGTGTGTGTTTCCTCTGAGTGCTCCAGCCTCCTCCCACGCGAGTGTGTATTTCCTCTGAGCGCTCCAGCCTCCTCCCATGGTCGTCTGTATTTCCTGTGGGTGCTCCAGATTCCTCCCACGCTTGTGTGCGTTTCATCTGGTTGCTCCAGCCTCCTCCCACGCTCGTGTGCGTTTCCTCTGAGTGCTCCAGCCTCCTCCCACGCTCATGTGTGTTTCCTCGGGGGTGCTCCAACGTTCTCCCACGCTCGTGTGTGTTTCCTCTGGGTGCTCAAGATTCCTCCCACGCTCGTGTGCGTTTCCTCTGGGTGCTCTAGCCTCCTCCCTCGCTCGTGTGCATTTCCTCTGGGTGCTCCAGCCAACTCCCACGCTCGTGTGCGATTCCTCTGTGTGCTCCAGCCTCCTCCCAGACTCGTATGCGTTTCCTCTGGGTGCTCCAGCCTCCTCCCACGCTCGTGTGTGTTTTCTTGGGGTGCTCCAACAGTTCTCCCACGCTCGTGTGTGTTTCCTCTGGGTGCTCCAGCCTCCTCCCACGGTCGTGTGCATTTCCTCCGGGTGCTCCAGCCTCCTCCCACGGTCGTGTGCATTTCCTCTGGGTGCTAGAGCCTCCTCCTACGCTAGTGTGTGTTTCCTCTGGGTGCTCCAGCGTTCTCCCACGCTCGTGTGTGTTTCCTCTGGGTGCTCCAGCCTCCTCCCACGCTCGTGTGTGTTTCCTCTGGATGCTCCAGATTCCTCCCACGCTAGTGAGTGTTTCCTCTGGGTGCTCAGGCCTCCTCCCACGCTCGTGTGCGTTTCCTCCGGGTGCTCCAGCCTCCTCCCACACTCGTGTGCGTTGCCTCTGGGTGCTCCAGCCTCCTCCCACGCTCGTGTGTGTTTCCTCTGGATGCTCCAGATTCCTCCCACGCTCGTGTGCGTTTCCTCCGGGTGCTCCAGCCTCCTCCCACACTCGTGTGCGTTGCCTCTGGGTGCTCTAGCCTCCTCCCACGCTCGTGTGTGTTTCCTTTGGTTGCTCCAGCCTCCTCTCACGCTCGTGTGCTTTTCCTCTGGGTGCTCCATCCTCGTCCCACTGTCATGTGCGTTTCCTCTGGGTGCTCCAGCGTTCCCCACACTCATGTGTGTTTCCTCTGGATGCTCCAGATTCATCCCACGCTTGTGTGCGATTCCTCTGGGTGCTCCAGCCTCCTCCAACACTCGTATGCGTTTCCTCTGGGTACTCCAGCCTGCTCCCACGCTCGTGTGCGTTTCCTCTGAGTGCTCCAGCCTCCTCCCACGCTCGTGTGCGTTTCCTCTGGGTGCTCCAGCCTCCTCCCACACTCGTGTGCATTTCCTCTCGGTGCTCCAGCCTCCTCCCACGCTCGTGTGCGTTTCCTCTCGGTGCTCCAGCCTCCTCCCCCGCTCCTGTGCGTTTCCTCTGGGTGCTCCAGCCTCCTCCCACGCTCGTGTGTGTTTCCTTTGGGTGCTCCAGCCTCTTCCCACGGTCGTGTGCATTTCCTCCGGGTGCTCCAGCCTCCTCCCACGGTCATGTGCATTTCCTCTGGGTGCTCCAGCCTCCTCCTACGCTGGTCTGCGTTTCCTCTGGGTGCTCCAGCGTTCTCCCACGCTCGTGTGTGTTTCCTCTGGGTGCTCCAGATTCCTCCACGCTAGTGAGTGTTTCCTCTGGGAGCTCCAGCCTCCTCCCACTCTCATGTGCGTTTCCTCTGGGTGCTCTAGATTCCTCCCTCGCTCGTGTGCATTTCCTCTGGGTGCTCCAGCCAACTCCCACGCTCGTGTGCGATTCCTCTGTGTGCTCCAGCCTCCTCCCAGACTCGTATGCGTTTCCTCTGGGTGCTCCAGCCTCCTCCCACGCTCGTGTGTGTTTTCTTGGGGTGCTCCAACAGTTCTCCCACGCTCGTGTGTGTTTCCTCTGGGTGCTCCAGCCTCCTCCCACGGTCGTGTGCATTTCCTCCGGGTGCTCCAGCCTCCTCCCACGGTCGTGTGCATTTCCTCTGGGTGCTAGAGCCTCCTCCTACGCTAGTGTGTGTTTCCTCGGGGTGCTCCAGCGTTCTCCCACGCTCGTGTGTGTTTCCTCTGGGTGCTCCAGCCTCCTCCCACGCTCGTGTGTGTTTCCTCTGGATGCTCCAGATTCCTCCCAGGCTAGTGAGTGTTTCCTCTGGGTGCTCCAGCCTCCTCCCACGCTCGTGTGCGTTTCCTCCGGGTGCTCCAGCCTCCTCCCACACTCGTGTGCGTTGCCTCTGGGTGCTCTAGCCTCCTCCCACGCTCGTGTGTGTTTCCTTTGGTTGCTCCAGCCTCCTCTCACGCTCGTGTGCTTTTCCTCTGGGTGCTCCATCCTCGTCCCACTGTCATGTGCGTTTCCTCTGGGTGCTCCAGAGTTCCCCACGCTCATGTGTGTTTCCTCTGGATGCTCCAGATTCATCCCACGTTTGTGTGCGTTTCGTCTGGGTGCTCCAGCGTTGTCCCACGCACGTGTGCGTTTCCTCTGGGTGCTCCATCCTCCTCCCACTTCGTGTTCATTTCCTCTGGGTGCTCCAGCCTCCTCCTACGCTAGTGTGTGTTTCCTCTCGGTGCTCCAGCGTTGTCCCACGCTCGTGTGTGTTTCTTCTGGGTGCTCCAGCCTCCTCCCACGCTCATGTGTTTCCTCGGGGTGCTCCAGCGTTCTCCCACGCTCGTGTGTGTGTCCTCTAGGTGCTCCAGCATTCTCCCACGCTCGCGTGTGTTTCCTCTGTGTGCTCCAGCGTTCTCCCACGCTCGTGTGTGTTTCCTCTGGGTGCTCCAGATTCCTCCCACGCTAGTGAGTGTTTCCTCTGGGAGCTCCAGCCTCCTCCCACGCACGTGTGTGTTTCCTCTGGGGGCTCCAGCGTTCCCCACGCTCATGTGTGTTTCCTCTGGATGCTCCAGATTCATCCGACGCTTGTGTGCGTTTCCTCTGGGTATCCAGCCTCCTCCCACGCTCGTGTGCGTTTCCTCTGAGTGCTCCAGCCTCCTCCCACGCTCGTGTGCGTTTCCTCTGGGTGCTCCAGCCTCCTATCACGCTCGTGTGTGTTTCCTCTGGGTGCTCCATCCTCCTCCCACGCGAGTGTGTATTTCCTCTGGGTGCTCCAGCCTCCTCCCATGGTCGTGTGTGTTTCCTCTGGGTGCTCCATATTCCTCCCACGCTCGTGTGCGTTTCCTCTGGGTGCTCTAGCCTCCTCCCACGCTCGTGTGCATTTCCTCTGGCTTCTCCAGCCTCCTCTCACACTCGTGTGCTTTTCCTCTGGGTGCTCCATCCTCGTCCCACTCTCAAGTGCGTTTCCTCTGGGTGCTCCAGCGTTCCCCACGCTCATGTGTGTTTCCTCTGGATGCTCCAGATTCATCCCACGCTTGTGTGCGTTTCATCTGGGTGCTCCAGCCTCCTCCCACGCTCGTGTGCGTTTCCTCTGGGTGCTCCAGCCTCCTCCCACGCTCATGTGTGTTTGCTCTGGGCGCTCCAGCCTCCTCCCATGGTCGTCTGTATTTCCTGTGGGTGCTCCAGATTCCTCCCACGCTTGTGTGCGTTTCATCTGGGTGC